>NC_081349.1:50580952-50679343 GCF_029784015.1 Lycium ferocissimum | reverse complement strand
TTTGGGACTTTGAAAACGGTTGGACCTTATGGGCTTTGATGAAAAAATGATTCGGACCTAAAAAGACTTCTTTTTATATATATACTTATATACAAATATAGAAGAATACTCCATATTTTCTTAGAAAAAAATAAAATCCATAAGAACTAAACCCATTTATTAGGACTATAATAGTAGCGACTCTATTCGGGAGAAATCCCGAGTGTGTCCTAGTCCGGCAATAAAGTGGGTTGAACACTTATGTGGATTTTTGAACCCAAAACCCCTTTTTACAAGGGGGATTTTTGCCAATTTTTTTCTTGAAATTATGATATGAAATGACATGACATTTTTGCGGAAAACTAAACACTTTTGACAAGTAAATACATTAATCACACATTGAAGCTCGTAGGTCAACCGTATTCTATGAATCTTTAATAGTAGGGTGCGTAAAAACTTCCCTAGGAGATCACCAGAACCCTTACCTCGAACTTTGGTCCAAAAAGATTTTTACTTATTTTTGCAAAAATCATTAACCCAGTTTTCCTAGTTTTCCATAATAAATTAGGTGGCGACTCTAAAAAACATAAAATCCAATTAGAGCACCAACAACCTGTTAGTAGCTTTTATGCCTTAACTCGCATAAAAGTGAACTGTAACAGAAATTACGATCCGTAAAACCTTTCACAGACCGTAAAAAGTGGCCATAATTCAAGCAGCGTAATTGCAGTTTCTGTTTATGAGTTACAATACATTATACAGACTGTAAAACATTTGATGGCCCATAAATGTAACCGTAAAACATATTGTTGACACCCAATTTTGTCCCGCCTTCCTTAAATATTTATTTACATTTCTAGTATTTTTGGCAATTTAAGAAATAATTGTTTATAAAGTACTATAATTATTAGCTTTATTAATGCCGGCATTTCATCACTTTATCGCAGTCAGTAATTGTTATTATTTAGTTACCGCTATTATCCTTATTACTATTATTATTATCATTATCGTTATTATTTTATTATCATTATTACCGTGTCTTTTTATTTAAATTTAGAAGCCTGAATTATTCTTTCACTCAACCAATATTAGCATCAATAACCTAGTCCATAACAATCAGTCCTAAAATCACTTGGGCTAAAGCCTATTTTTATACCCAGCCCACGTTTTATTCCCCCCAGCCCGGTCCATTACCCGATCCAACCCAGTTTTCGTTCCAAAACAACAGAACCCACTAGGGTTCCATTCCTTTTTTTTTTCACCCGCCGCACACCCTTCGTCTCCTCTCTCCTCCTCTCTCTTCTTTCACTTTGCGTCGACGCCAACAGCAAAGATGCAGAGTTCTTTCACCTTCCCCAGGCTATGCATGGCCATTTCGAAAGGAATTAATACCCGTCCTTTCCCCGTCGATTTTCAACCATTGAAGGTTTGTCCTCTTCCTTCCCCTCTGCTTTGACCTGAAATGATTTTAATGGGTTTCGTCTTTTTCTATCAGTCCTTTTGATTTTTTTCGGGTACGAATTCTTAATGGTGTTTGTCCACTTCTTTCTTTTTCTGACCAAGATTCGAAATACAAAAGGGGTTTGATTCGGGGGTGGGACGTGGAAGGAAATCCCGCCCAATTTTCAGCCTTTCAAACCCTAGCAAAACCCTAGATGTTTCTCCTATAAATAATCGCCTTTTCAACAGCTTTAAGGGGGGGTCTTTTTTTTGGCGACAGAAATTCCTTAAGAAAAGTCCTCGAATCGTCAAAATTTGCTAAAAGAATATGAATCTTTAGTCGTTCCCAGTCTCCTTTAAAATATCGGCTTTTCATTTTCTCGATACAAGGAAAATACTAAGTCCTGTTCTGTTCGGCTTTTGGTTGTTTGTTGAGCCCGAGCACGCGCAAACTTGAATTTGGTGGTGTTCGAGGTATATCGGAGGTTCGAGCCCCACTTCGCTGCACCCGAGGAAGGTCAGTAAACCCCTTTGCTTAGACATTTCTGTTTGTTTAAATTGTTGTTTATACTACTTATGCTATGTGTTCAATCCTGTATTAGTAGTAAGCCTGATTAGAACCGTTATGTTGTTTGTTAGTCCAAACCAGGATTGTATATGATTAGTTGGGTTTTAGTCGTATTTGTATCATTCGCAAAGTTTAATCATGTTTAAAAGTATTTAATTCCTGCTTATTTGTTAGCTGGGGTCCTGTTTAGCCGAGATTCAGTATGTCGAATAATCTGTTCGATCGATGTTATGCCTATTTCAGCTTCTGTTTAGCATGTTCTTAGTTTAAATCAGGTTTGGCATGTTCTTAGCCGAGATTCGTGAAATTTGTTCTCCATGGATTTGAGATTACTATACTTTGAATATCAAGTTTCTTCTATCTGAGGTATAAACAATGTACGACATTGTTCATTCGTGTTTCTGAGATTGTTAAGTTTGTTACAAAGTGAAGATGTAACTTGGTGCCGAACCCTGGATATAGCCCAACTATTGAGAATAGATTGGTTTTCAGTATTCAAAGTCAATGGCTGCTATTATGGTTGTGGGAGTTGTTAGGTGTTTTAAGTTCTTGTGTACTTGAACCTGAACCAATAGATTGTGATATAACGCAGATGACCTTTATTCTGTGGCCGTATATTATTTGTCGCCACAATATTACTCGCTGAATCTGTTGCATATTTATTGAAGACCAGAAAGAATATCTTGGATTTGCAAAATATATCAAACAAAGGATTCCTCTGCCCTTGTAATGCGTTAATATGAATGAAGGAAATATATATTCTATTATTCTGCAAATTATAGTAATCATCAGGGCCTAAGTTTATTCAATGAGATGGAATAAATCACATGGGCTGCAGTTTCTTTATTGTTATCTTATTTGGGTTTGAACATTTTCTCTAACTATCCCTTTTATTGTGTTGTGTGTTAATTCCAGTTGTATACTTAGTTTCTTTATTTTATTATATACTAATCCTTCTCTTTCGTTTTTATGCATGACCATCGCATACGAGTCCGAGGGACCCGTCTTCTTCCGCATTCAACGATGGGCTAAAGCCCAGCGTAGTTCTCTCGAGTCAACCTTGTCAGCCTTTATCCGCAGCAAAATAGAAAGAAACAGAAATTCTGGGTCAGGGCCCAATAGAGTGAACAGTTCTCAGCAGTCCAAAATGGGTTGCGCCACTGTTCACGGCCGCCCCCGAAATGGGCTAAGCCATCTCATTACATTTTTTTTCTTTTTACACGTTTGTTTTATGTTGTTGCATGTAACTTGTATTATGTGACTAACTTTTATTTTTGTTTTATTTTCTTAATTTAGGTGAACCTTAGCAAAATTAGTGGGGTTAGTTTTAATAATGGTTAGCTAATTCAAGGAGATTAAAAAATTAATTCCATAAGTTTTATTCCCGTCTTTTCATGTTAAACTATTTATAATGTCTAATATTTATTTTATCTGGAATAATTGATTTGCAAAATGGCATGACTATATATTTCAAATAAAAGGAAATCATATTTTTATCCTAAACATTTCAAAACGTTACTAATATGCAAGTATAAACTCAAGTGTATTTTATAAATAACTTTTCAAGTTTAAATCAATCATATATTTTTAGCTAAGCACAGTTAGTAAAATAATAAAACGGATAAAGAAGAACCGCATTTTCGTCTACTCATATGCAAACTATCTTTTGCAAGTTTTATTTTAAAATAGCATTAGTATTTAAAATTATATCAACATTTACAAGTTTTATTTTAAATGGCATTTGAAATTCCTTTTTCATGCAAATTATCACATTTTTTATAAATTTCATCCTAAATAGCATTTTATTTAAAGCCTTAGCAATATTTATAAATATTATTTTAAAATAGCGTTATTATATTTTCTTTTAAAATCTTAGCGATATTTACAAATTATTTTCTTGATTTTTTTTAATATTATATTTGCGTCTTTAACCTTAATTAATTAACCTAAGTTTGGTCGGATAACCGTAAGTTAACGGATTCTAAAGGATGCCTAACCCCTTCCCTTTAGGATAATATAGAACCCTTACCTAGAATCACACTGGCTAAGCAGACTATTAACGGATGTTAGTTTTACCTTAAGTTAATAATTAGGTGCCCTAATTCACCCCATAATTAATTAGGTGGCGACTCCTTAAAATCAATTAATAGGAATCACCAATATGTTGTACCTTAATTTAACCCAGTTAAAATAGGGTATAACAGCTTGGCGACTCCGCTGAGGACATTAGGTTCTAACCATAACCGACTTAGGTTAATAAATAATTTGTATAAAGTTTTGCTTGCTTTATTTTACCTTTATTATTATTTTTCCTTCTACATTTTAAGTGTTTTATTGTTTTATTTCTTATGTGATATTTCTATGTAAGATGTATATTATCGCTTTCCTTAACTGGCATTCCGTTCATATTCCCTCCATTTCTGGAAAACTCACACAATCACACGTACACGCGAGGTGTGTTTTGCGCACCCGCAAATTTCTTCAAAAATCCAAAATTTTAGGAGAGTTGGCGTATGCGCGGGGTGTCCGAATAACGGTGACCGCGTAGCCTTCTCACTCGAGTAGTCCGCTCGGGAACCTTGTGTCTAATGAACCAACTCTTAGTCTACCTAGGGTAGAGCGAAAACCAAAACCTTGTAAGGTCATGCATCACTTTAAGCCTAGGAAGCTTAATACCCTTGGTGTATTGAGTTCATTAGTCAACCTTACCGAATGTCCAAATGAGTCTATGACTCTAAGTGACACTATTCACGATTTATGTGCATTATTTGAAGGACAAATGTGTCGAATATGTGGACCTAGTACTCTATAGATAAATATTTTAGGAAAACTAATGTTTTGTTGCAGGTTGTCATGGAGCACCCAATTAATGCCGGAGGTTTGAAGACAACCAAAGAAAATTAGTGGAGATGAATTATTAGATATCTTAGATTAACTTTGAATTGTATTATTAATTGGCATGTAATAAATTTTTTATTTTCTTGTAAATTAGTTTTAGGAAGAGTTATGGAATGATACATAAAAGACATATTTGTCCTTCAAATATTCGTTAGGCCTACCTCTGGCATAAAGAGGTCCCTTGCATTATAGAACACGATGTATTATGTGCAATAATGTGTTTATGTGCAATATTATGTCCTTGCCGTATACTAACTCGTTTTCTTTTTCTTTTCTTTTCTATCTTTTTTTTATTTTATTTTTATTTTAAACTTATTTTCAAAACAAAAGGTTGACTTGTGCTAAAGGGGAACTGGCGGAGCATCCATATTTCACACGGTCTAAAGCGAAGAAATCAGACTCTGACTCATCATTAATCACCTGGTTAACCAAAAAGACTCGTTCTAAAATGGAGCAAAGTTTGATCAATGCAACCACTTCATCCGAGCCATCTCTTAGTTTACCTATCACAAGTGATCCCACATCCTCTAATGAACCGTAAACACATTTGGAGGTCATTGCTCGTCCGGAGCAACGAGTGGCCGAACTAAGTCACATGTATTACAAAATCGGTCATTTTCTCAAACTCCGCCACATATGACTCCATCTCGGGGGTTCGTCGGACTTTGCCTATGCCCCCTCCATTCCCAAACTTAGACGAACTTAACCAAGTGAACTATTTTACCACTTCTCAACCGGCCTACTTCGAACCTCTCACCCACCTAGTCACTCAAAATGCTCCTCTCTTGTTTACATGCCTACTTCTTCAAAGACTCGGTACATACCGCCGCACCTCATCAAGTTCCGCCGGTATATACTTATGCCACAGCCCGCCATTGACACAAACCCAAGGGCTATGTCACGCGATGTTGATCATTATGTCGAAGTCGAAAAGGAGACAAGGGCGGTTAATGATGAAATGATAAATAGAAAGCTCAAAAGTTTAGAGGAGGCTATGAGAAGTTTACGTGGACTCGGTAGTAACCAAAGCGTGAGATATGAAGAATTGTGTGCATTTCCTGAGGTAGAATTGCCACCAGGTTACAAGATTCCAAAATTTGAGAAGTTTGATGGGTCGGGAAATCCTTTCTTCCATTTGATAGTCTATTGCGAAAAGTTGATTGGCGTAGGGAAAAATGAAGGGATAAGAGTCAAACTATTTAATCAAAGTTTAAGTGGGAAAGCTTTGGAATGGTATTCCAAACAAGATACAACCAAATGGCGTACTTGGGATGACTTGGCAAATGCTTTTGTGGATCATTACAAGTTTCATGTTGAGATCGCTCTGACGAAATTTCAATTACAAAATTAAAGAAGAAGTCGGTTGAATCATTCCGAGAATATGCTATACGGTGGAGGAAGAAGCATCCGGGGTACACCCTCCCATGGAGGAAGCGAAATGGTCACTTTCTTCATTCAGGCGCTAGAGCCAGAGTATTATGAACGTTTGGTGACAATGGGTGGAAAAACTTTTGCAGAAGTGATCAAAGCCGGGGACATGATCGAAGATGGCATTAAGACAGAAGAATAACAAGTCTAGCGACATTGCGGTCTACTAGTAAGGCCATACAAGCCGGCGCTCTCGGAAATGGAAAGAAAAAAAAAAGCGACAGCGGTAATGGCTCTAGGAAACACCTCATACCACCATCAACAACCTCCGCGATACCAGTCTAACGCTCTCCACCCACAATATTTTCAATACGCATCCATACAACCAAGCTTTGTCATCTTACCAACCTCAATCACCACAAATTTCCTACCCCGTCTACCACGCACAACCAACATACCGACCTCCACGACCACCAACATACCAAGCTCCACCATCACAATCTCATCATCATCCAAACAATGCATCCGCACCTCGCCCAAATAGACCTTTCGTAATTTTACACCGCTAGGAGAGCCGTTAAGCGTTGTTTTTGAAAGACTGCAAGCTTCAGGTTTATTATATCCTGTGGAAGGTAGAATTCCAGATCCACTGCCCAGAAGTTTTGATCCCACTAAAACGTGTGCATATCATTCGGGGGTAAAAGGCCATGCTACTGATCGTTGTTACGCATTGAAACATAAGGTTGAAGATCTTATTGAAGCAAAACGCATCATGGTCAAACAACCGACACCAAATGTGGATAACAACCCACTCCGACACATGATGAGGCTTCGATAAACATGATTGGAACAGATGAAAATGATGATGATCCGGCCAAATTTATAGTGCCTGTGAATAGCGTGGAAGATCATGGTCTTATAGCCGTTGCTTCTCCGGCTATAGTGGTAAGAGGTTTTGTGCCTGTCAAGATATTAGGAGCTTCATCAACACCTGTGGAGATAGTTCAAGCGCCAAATCAGTTGCCAGTACTTGATACCAAAGCCGTACCATGGAATTATCAACAAGCTGTGATGGAATGTCGAGGAAAAGAAACGATCGCTGACAAGAGTAAGACGTCAGGAATGACAAGGTCCGGAAGGTGTTATACCCCGGAAGAGCTAGCTAGGTTGAGGCAAACCAAAGAAAGTGATGCGCCTCCAAAAAGGGCATGACGGAAGCGAGGCCGAAGAATTTTGAGGAAGATTAAGGCCGATGAATACTCAGTTGTGGATCAGTTGAAAAAGACCAATGCCCAGATTCCTATCCTTTCTTTGCTTCTGAGTTCGGATGTACACAGAAATGCACTCTTGAAGATTTTGAGTGAAGCATGCGTTCCGACTGAAACAACTAGTGAGACATTAGCTGGAATGATTGGGCACGTGCTTGACAGTCATCGAATCAGCTTCGATAATGATGAACTGCCACCAAAGGGATGTAGTCACAACAAAGCACTCCATATAACTGTCAACTGTTGTAACATGTTTGTGTCTAAAGTGTTGATTGATGGAGGCTCTGGACTTAACATTTGCCCGCTAGCGAGTCTGAAGAAGATCGGATATAATACTAGCGAGCTTAAGACAAGTGACATGAATATTCGAGCATTTGATGGGGCTCAAAGACGTCCTATTGGAGAAATAGAGTTAAACGTGCTGATTGGACCTGTTGAGTTCATTATGGATTTTCAAGTACTTGATATCTCCACGACATACAACATGTTGTTAGGGAAGACCGTGGATCCATTTGGGGAGCTGTGCCATCTACTTTGCATCAGACTGTCAAATTTGAGTGGAATCAACAACAAATATGCATACAAGGAGAATGTGACACGTCCATCTATCGAGAGCAATCTATCCCATTCATTGAGGCAACAGGAGGGTTTGATGGAACAACTTACCATGCTTGGGAAGTTGTGAATGTTACTAGAGTGGGTGACGGGAGTCAAATTCAAGAAACGAAAATGTCATGCGCCGCAATCATGGTTGCAAAGGAAATACTAAAAAATGGGTACCAACCTGGATTTGGGTTAGGGAAGGCATTAAATGGGCGGGTTGAGCCTATAGTCCTCCCTGCACAACAGTTTACATTTGGTTTGGGATATGAACCGACTGAGGAAGAAGTGAAGAAAGCACGAAAGAATAAAGGAAAGGAGATTTTCTTGCCGAAACCCATTCCTGATATTGATCAAACTTTCTCAAAACTTGCCATCTCCAAAACTTGATTTGGTACATTGAAGTTGCCTATGATGATATTGTGGAAGGGATCAAGAATTTGTTTGTGGAAGATGAAGATGATCATACTGTGGTAATTAAAGACATTGCTGAAACACCGACCTTACGGGCTGCCGAACCAGGACCTGAGTTGAAGAATTGGATTTGCATCTCAGCCCCGGTTCGCCGGGAGTTTCAGTAGTTTAAGTTTAAATTTCCTTTTGTAATAGGCCGGAGGCATAATTTGGAACCTTTTTGTTTTTGTCGTGTCGCCTCTATGTTTTGTAACGGCCTTTCTAAATTAAGATGTTGTCATTTGTTGTAATGAACTACGCTTGACCTGACTTCCTTTTGGATACGTAGGCAGCCCATATCGGGTTCGGTCACTCTTTCAAAATTTCCGTGTCTTTATTTTATAGGATTTGAACTACGTGTGGCCTGATTTCCTTGTGGATACGTAGGCAACCCACATCGGGTTCGGCCCTCCTTTTATTAAAAATCTCAAAAGTTCTTATTTTACTCACGAACTACGTCGGCCCGATTCCTTTGGGATACGTAGGCAACCCAAGGCGGGTTCGGCCCTTCTATTTTAAAATTTCAAAGTCTTGGTTTTATCCGACAATTTTCGTCCCTATGAGATACATGAGGATTTTGTGTAAAGTTTTGGTCTTCCCATTGTTTAAATTTACGTGTCGTAGTATCTTGAAACTGGGACAAATTTTTCGAAATTGATCAAATCATTTTCAAAAGTTTCTTATAATTTTAAATAAAGTTTGTCCATGTCTTTTTAAAATGTCGACAAAAGTTCTTAAATTTCGACAACTTCAAATAAAGTTCATTTTGTCTTTTTAAAGCCACTAAGTATCCCCTTTCAAATCATTTTATCTATTAGAACTTAATATTCTTTATTACTTATTACTGAAACTCCTTGGCCAAGCAAAATATCTGGTGGGGCCTCGAAGAATGTGGACGCGATCGAGACAAGAATCAATTCAAGGACCAAGTTCCCCGATATGCACAAGTCAACCAATTTTCTTTTAAAACTCACAATTTTTCTTTGATGAGACAGGTTTCAATTAACATGAACGTGGGGCATATTTGAATTCCCTTCAAATTTTAATTATGGACGTGGGTAAAGAGTTAGCTTTCTTCAAAGGCAAATATTCTTCAATGTGGATGTAAATTTAGCTTGCGCTAAACGGTGGACGTTGTTCCACTCTTCATGAAATTTTGATCACAACAGTGGACATGAATTTATCTTCTCAACCAAGGGCTGTGAGCATAAATTCTTTCAAACCCAGCTATTTACATATTCTTATCACTAATAGTTGTTTTAGCTCGTGGCATTTCTCGATGGATCAAGGGCACATGATCGTGGATTCAATGCTCTTCAAAGTGGATACGAATATGGTCACTTGTTATTAGTTTAAATTCCTCAAATTTGTCATCATTTTATACATATTTATTTATTTCACGTCGCTAACAAGTTTCTTTTAGAATGTGGTATTTAATGAGATGACAGGATCGAAATCTTGCATCATATGTCAAATCGTGGGGACAATTGTAGATTTAACTTACGACACAACAGGACGTCAATTAGGAGGTGGAATTATATCTCTTCACGAATGATTTTGGATATAGACATAAACATGGATATACATTTTTACATCGAGGATTGTGTGGATATGGATTTATTTTCTGCATTATGGATATTGTGGACATGAAAGTGGATTTATCTTTTTACATTGTGAATAGTGTGGACGTGGATTTACCTTTCTTGTTATAAATTTTGTGAAAATGTATTTATCATTTTTCTTCGCTCTTAAAATTTATATTTTTAATTTTTGGATGTGGATTTATATTTTTTGTACGGATTTATCTTTTTACATTATGAACATTGTGACGTGGATGTGGATTTATATTGTTGGGTGTGGATTTATATTTTTGTACAAAGTGTTTTTGTACCGAAGTGGATGTGGATTTATATTTTTGTACCGTGGAAGTGGATGTGGATTTACATTTTTGTACGTGGAAGTGGATGTGGATTTATATTTTTACGTGGAAGTGGATTTATATTTTTGTACCGTGGAAGTGGATGTGGATTTATATTTATGTGGATTTATATGGAAGTGGATGTGGATTTACATTTTTTGTACCGTGTAATGGATGTGGATTTATATTTTTCGACGTGGAAGTGGATTTATATTTTTCGCCCTTATGTGGATTTATATTTTGTACCGTGGAAATGGATGTGGATGTAGATTTATATTTTCATACCATGGAATGGATGTGATGTATATTTTCATACCATGGAATGTGGATATGGATTTATATTTCTACATTATAAAGTTCATGGAAGTGGACGTGGATTTATATTTTGCATTGTGGATTTTGGGGCATAGACGTGGATTTAAATTTCAGTTCAGTGAATTTCGTGGATGTGGATTTATTTTTTACATTATAGATCTTGTGGATGTAGAAATAGATTTATCTCTTTGCACTTAAAGTTTATGGAAGTGGATGTGGATTTACATTTTATACCGTGGAATGTGGACGTGGACCTGGATTTATATTGGTGCATAGTGGATTTTTGTGGGTGTGGATATGAATTCATTTTTCTGCATCATGAGTTTTATGATGTGAGCATGGATTTCGTGGATAAGGACGTGGATTTATATTTACGCACAGTGGATTTTGTACATAAGGTTTTGAATATGGACACAAATTAGCTCCCCTTAAAAATGTGGTGTCATCACGGTTTTAGCTTTCCTCAAAAACAGACGTGGATGTGGATTTAGCTTTCGTTAATATAAATGTGGATGTCGACTTAATTTCTTCTTCAAGTGGAAGCCATAAATTCAATACATCTCCAAAGTACGATGTGGATTCGACTACCGAAACATGGGTTATAAGTATAAACTTCCTCAACCTTATTTCATTCACATATATTTCTTTATCACTAACAAATGTTTTTAGCTGGTGGCTACTTGAAAATATTAAAGTTAGCATCACACATCAACTCGTGGAACTATTTCTTCGGCAGCGAACTGGGGCAATACGTTGGGAAGGATAAGCAGACTTCCCGACACGGGTCAAGGATCTACCTCGAACACTCGTCTCCAATCCCAAATATCCCACTTGCGTTCCAGCAATTTGATTTTCAGAATTATCGAGTTCTATCATAATACCCAGCGTCATCATAATTCGACACTGGGACAATTATCTTCACCCTTAAATCCTGCAAAATCCTTTAGCCGGGACAAAATAGGCTACTAAGTCAACGTCTTTGCCCGAAAATTCTTTCATCATTACCGGGCAAAGAGGGACAAGTTGTTGACACCCAATTTTGTCCCGCCTTCCTTAAATATTTATTTACATTTCTAGTATTTTTGGCAATTTAAGAAATAATTATTTATAAAGTACTATAATTATTAGCTTTATTAATACCGACATTTCATTACTTTATCGCAGTCAGTAATTGTTATTATTTAGTTACCGCTATTATCCTTATTACTATTATTATTATCATTATCGTTATTATTTTATTATCATTATTACCGTGTCTTTTTATTTAAATTTAGAAGCCCGAATTATTCTTTCATTCAACCAATATTAGCATCAATAACCTAGTCCATAACAATCAGTCCTAAAATCACTTGGGCTAAAGCCTATTTTTATACCCGGAAACGTTTTATTCCCCCCAAATTTCGGTCCATTACCCGATCCAACCCAGTTTTCGTTCCAAACAACAGAACCCACTAGGGTTCCATTCCTTTTTTTTTCTCACCCGCCGCACACCCTTCGTCTCCTCTCTCCTCCTCTCTCTCTTCTTTCACTTTGCGTCGACGCCAACAGCAAAGATGCAGAGTTCTTTCACCTTCCCCAGGCTATGCATGGCCATTTCGGGGAAAGGGAATTAATACCCGTCCTTTCCCCGTCGATTTTCAACCATTGAAGGTTTGTCCTCTTCCTTCCCCTCTGCTTTGACCTGAAATGATTTTAATGGGTTTCGTCTTTTTCTATCAGTCCTTTTGATTTTTTCGGGTACGAATTTTTAATGGTGTTTGTCCACTTCTTTCTTTTTCTGACCAAGATTCGAAATACAAAAGGGGTTTGATTCGGGGGTGGGACGTGGAAGGAAATCCCGCCCAATTTTCAGCCTTTCAAACCCTAGCAAAACCCTAGATTTTCTCCTATAAATAATCGCCTTTTCAACGACTTTAGGGTTTTTTTTTTTTTTTGGCGACGAGAATTCCTTAAGAAAAGTCCTCGAATCGTCAAAATTTGCTAAAAGAATATGAATCTTTAGTCGTTCCCCGCTCCTTTAAAATATCGGCTTTTCATTTTCTCGATACAAGGAAAATACTAAGTCCTGTTCTGTTCGGCTTTTGGTTGTTTGTTGAGCCCGAGCACGCGCAAGCTTGAATTTGGTGGTGTTCGAGGTATATCGGAGGTTCGAGCCCCACTTCGCTGCACCCGAGGAAGGTCAGTAAACCCCTTTGCTTAGACATTTCTGTTTGTTTAAATTGTTGTTTATACTATTTATGCTATGTGTTCAATCCTGTATTAGTAGTAAGCCTGATTAGAACAGTTATGTTGTTTGTTAGTCCAAACCAGGATTGTATATGATTAGTTGGGTTTTAGTCGTATTTGTATCATTCGCAAAGTTTAATCATGTTTAAAAGTATTTAATTCAATAATCCTTATTTGTTAGTCATGTTCTGTTTAGCCGAGATTCGGTATGTCGAATAATGCTTATTCGATCGATGTTATGCCTATTTATGTGTTTTAACCCTCTAGTAATGGCACATGTTGTAAAGTAGCATGTTCTTAGTTTAAATCGGATAGTTTGGCATGTTCTTAGCCTTGTGTTTGTATACATATTCGTGAAATTTGTTCTCCATTGGATTTGAGATTACTATACTTTGAATATCAAGTTTCTTCTATTCGAGGTATAAACAATGTACGACATTGTTCATTCGTGTTTATCTCTCTCAGATTGTTAAGTTTGTTACAAAGTGAAGAGGTAACTTGGTTGAATCCCAACCACATAAATATAGCATATTTCTAGTTCAAGATAATGATTGAGAATAGATTGGTTTTCGGTATTCAAAGTCAATCACATAGTTTAATTTTAGGGGATTATGGTTGTGGGAGTTGTTAGGTGTTTTAAGTTCTTGTGTACTTGTGAAATTTGTTCTCCATGGATTTGAGATTACTATACTTTTTTTTCTTCTAAATACGACATTGATTCATTCGTGTTTGACAATAGATGTATTGTGATATAACGTATAGCCCAACTGACCTTTGGTTTCAAAGTCAATGGTCGCTATTATGTTGTATTATTTGTCGCCACAATATTACTTGAACCTTGTGTTTATGCATATTTATTGAAGACCCTCCCGAATATCTTGGATTTGCAAAATATATCAAACAAAGGATTCCTCTTTGCAAACCTTCTTAATGCGTTAATATGAATGAAGGAAATATATATTCTATTATTAAAATTATAGTAATCATCGGGCCTAAGTTTATTCAATGAGATGGAATAAATCACATGAACTTAGTTGGCTTCTTTATTGTTATCTTATTTGGGTTTGAACATTTTCTCTAACTATCCCTTTTATTGTGTTGTGTGTTAATTCCAGTTGTATACTTAGTTTCTTTATTTTATTATATACTAATCCTTCTCTTTCGTTTTTATGCATGACCATCGCATACGAGTCCGAGGGACCCGTCTTCTTCCGCATTCAACGATGGGCTAAAGCCCAGCGTAGTTCTCTCGAGTCAACCTTGTCAGCCTTTATCCGCAGCAAAATAGAAAGAAACGAAAATACAAAACTGTCGGGGCCCAATAGAGTGAACGGTTCTCGGCGGTCCAAAATGGTTGCGCCCAATCGTTCACCCCCCCCCCCCCCCCAAATGGGTTAAGCCATCTCATTACATTTTTTTTCTTTTTACACGTTTGTTTTATGTTGTTGCATTTAACTTGTATTATGTGACTAACTTTTATTTTTGTTTTATTTTCTTAATTTAGGTGAACCTTAGCAAAATTAGTGGGGTTAGTTTTAATAATGGTTAGCTAATCCAAGGAGATTAAAAATTAATTCCATCAGTTTTATTCCCGTCTTTTCATGTTAAACTATTTATAATGTCTAATATTTATTTTATCTGGAATAATTGATTTGCAAAATGGCATGACTATATATTTCAAATAAAAGGGAATCATATTTTTATCCTAAACATTTCAAAACGTCACTAATATGCAAGTATAAACTCAAGTGTATTTTATAAATAACTTTTCAAGTTTAAATCAATCATATATTTTTAGCTAAGCACAGTTAGTAAAATAATAAAACGGATAAAGAAGAACCGCATTTTCGTCTACTCATATGCAAACTATCTTTTGCAAGTTTTATTTTAAAATAGCATTAGTATTTAAAATTATATCAACATTTACAAGTTTTATTTTAAATGGCATTTGAAATTCCTTTTTCATGCAAATTATCACATTTTTTATAAATTTCATCCTAAATAGCATTTTATTTAAAGCCTTAGCAATATTTATAAATATTATTTTAAAATAGCGTTATTATATTTTCTTTTAAAATCTTAGCGATATTTACAAATTATTTTCTTGATTTTTAAATATTATATTTGCGTCTTTAACCTTAATTAATTAACCTAAGTTTGGTCGGATAACCGTAAGTTAACGGATTCTAAAGGATGCCTAACCCCTTCCCTTTAGGATAATATAGAACCCTTACCTAGAATCACAACGGCTAAAAGTACTATTAACGGATGTTAGTTTTACCTTAAGTTAATAATTAGGTGCCCTAATTCACCCCATAATTAATTAGGTGGCGACTCCTTAAAATCAATTAATAGGAATCACCAATATGTTGTACCTTAATTTAACCCAGTTAAAATAGGGTATAACACATATTATGAAATTGCAAGTTCTACGACACAAGGTACGGACCGTATATCCTATTTACGATCCGTAAAAGAGCCATGGCGGGACAGATTGTCAATAGGGGCTATCTTTGCAAGGTCACTTTTGGGCCTAATTTGTAATAATTTCCCAAGCACTATATATAGTGACTTGAGGGTTAGCATACTTAGATTTTGATGAATTGAGAATTGACATTGTTAAATATAGTTGGTTTGGCTTACTAGCCCTAGTTTTAGAATTAGCTTGTAGAGTGTGATTTCATTGTTGCTAATGAAACCTTGTCCTTGAATATCATGAAGAGTTATTCACTTATGGATTTTAGAGTTATGCAGGATTTGGAACATATTTCCAAGGTTTCCTATCTACTTCATCTAATTTGTTTCTTGCTTTTATCTTCACTTCTCGTCCCAATTTCTTCTATCTTTAATTCCGCTTTTTACCTTGTGTTTGGGATTCTTTAGAGTTTCCCCTTTAGGAATCCTATCACCCGGGCTTAGCACGGGCCTCGTGGAACTAGAATAATCATATATATTATAGTAGTATTTACCCCGTTTAATGCACAGACCCAACATGAGTGAGTCAAAATTGGGTAATTTAATCTCACCGTAGAACATGCCTTTACAATAAAAGTGTACGTACAATCCTAAGATCACAAAACTTATGTATTTGTGTTATGATGAAATACTTAAAAGTAACATAAATACCTTTCATGTTCAATCATTTGGGTATCTTTACACAAGCTTCAGGAGTCAATTCCTCAAATAGTCATTGAACTTGTAGAAAGTCCCACTAAATAATTTTTGATTTTTTTTTGTTTGGACAACTAGGTCTTCAAACTATGTCCTTGTTTCCAACAAAGTAAATGAATCCATTTTTAGACACATGACCCTTAACCTATATATAAATTATAAATTCATTGCCTAGGCACAATATTTTGATGCTCCACAATTCTTGTTCAAATTAATATTTTTCATGTTTAAATAATAAAATAAAAATGTTGAACATAATATTTCAAGCTATAAGAATAACAGTATAACCATTCAAGCTGTATGCATGCTATAAGGTTTTCTATATAAAAATAGTTATACTTAATTTATATAGATGTATGATGCATGTACTTAGTAGAATAGGTTTGCTTTATTGGTAGAATATTTGGACAAATTTTCCCAAGAAAAAAAATCATTTTAAATTACTACTTTGTAATGAAAATATTTTTATAATTAGTTGTATATATGCTTTCTAAAAGTATAAAATATTTGTATTAACAATAATCCACTTATTCATAAAAAAAAACTTAAATAAGATCAAAATATTACAACTGCATATCCAACAAAATAAAAATAGTAAATATTTTTTTGATAATTGAAAATTTTATATATCAGGAAAAATTATTTACAATAAGCTAGAAACCTATATTTAAGCATTGTGTTTAGTTAGACACAATTTTGTAATATTCTGGAAATTTTGTTCTAGTTAATATTTTTCACATTTTGAAAAAAAAATAGAAATATTCAAATGGTTGTATAATTTAAAAATGGGTTAAGAGGTCTTGTCCAAAAAAGGATTGTTTTATTTTTTTTGGAAACATACGCATAGTTTGATAACCTTATTGTCCAAAAAAATCCAAAAATTACTTTAGTAGGACTTTTCTACAAGTTCAATGACCATTTGAGGAATTGACTCCAAGCTTCAGTATCACTAAAACTAAACAAACCTCAAAATTATTAAACATGCATGTTAGACCGATTGAAATACCCATATTACTTTTCTACAGCATCACAGAGCAAACTAACTTCTACAGTGGATTACACTTCCCTTTTGTTTTTTACATTTTGTACGCATGAATTTACTGAATGCTGGTCAACGGTGCTTGCAAGAGCGCATTTTTATGTTTTGATTTTTGAACATATCATCTCTCTTTTAGTTGAGGATAGCAACAAGATCACTACTTGTTATCTAAAACAGAATGACAGGACTCTTGATGTAATGACCTAGCAGGTCGTTATGCGCATTTTGACCATTTTACCCCTGCCAGTTCATTTCTGAGGCTAGGAGCGAGTCTATTGATAACTTAAAGATCTAAAATTCTAAAATAAAGGCATTTGATTGTATTTGTGCATTTGGTTGAAAACTTTTTTTAATCCTTTTTTTTTTTTGGGGGGGGGGGGGGGTTGACTTGTTTTAATCCGTTTGAGCATTACGAAAGGGGAAAGCTCTTGCAGAGTAACCTGCACTGTTCTAATTCTACATCTAAGGTAGGTTATGGCTTACTTAAGTCAGACTTTAGTTAGTTGATTGCATATGTAGTAGAATTGATGGAAGAAAGCATGATTACGTCTTCGGACATGACGTCTGGTTGGATATTACTTAGGTTAGTATGATTTCTGATTATGTGGGCTTGTCGCCATTACTTTATAAAATCAAATTGAAACACAAGTGTATTTGCGGTGTTATGAGAGGAAAAGTCAATATATATCCTTTAGATTTTGATTGAGATAGTTGCATATTTATGTTGTTGTGGATTGATTTCTCTGGGTCTTGTTATGACTTGTGACATGGTGCCTTGCATTTATTGACATTGAATTCATTGACTGATCATATTCCATATTGACTGTTGGACTGGAAATATGTTGAGATGCATATTATGATCAGATACAAAAATACATAAAGGCACATTTTACAAGGGGTGATAAGAGCTCGTAATTCGAGGTCAGTTCTAGAGCGAGTGGTACACGGACACCATGGGTCCCCTGCAGGTCATGACTACTGAGCGAAAATTGTCAGTACCGTGTGTGTACGGTTGAGATACAACCATTTATTGCATTGCATTGGACTTATCTTATTCTTGCGGTATATTGTGGGCCAAATTGATGATTCATACTTTTTTTTTTTTTTTGTTGTGTTGTTGTGCCTATCTGTCTTTCTGTCGATTTTATGAATGTATGCATGATATTAACCTTAGTCGGTCTATGATATCTACCGGTACATACTGTTTGAACTGGTACTACCTTGCTGCACTTTTTATTTCAGTGCAGATTTTGTGCCAAAGTCCAGACCTCACATCTAGCTTGAGGCTATTTACTATTCAGATCAGAGAGTGAGCTCTTATCCATGCCATGCCGCCTGAAGATCTTTCCTATTTTGATGTCTATTTCATCCCATATATTATGCTATTTCAGACAGTTATTTATTCTTAGATAGTTTATTGTTTTGGAGTCCTTGTACGATGACTTTCGGATTTTGGGGTTATAACAGTTAGACTTTCGCATATTTTATTTTATTATGGCATGAGTAGGCAGTTTATGGTTTTACTTCATGGTTACTTATTTATAATTGAGTTATTGATTGAATGATTGGTTAAGGGGATGGTTCGCCCACCAGGAGGGTTAGTGTGGGTGCCATCACAACGGGTTGGGTCATGACAAAGTTGGTATCAGAGCTCTAGGTTTGTCGATCTCATTGTACAATGACATGTTTAGTAGAGTCTTGCGGATCGGTACAGAGATGTCTGTAATTATCTTTGAGATGCTATGGGATACTAGGAAAACTCAAATTCTTTCTTTCTTTCATGCTACTTGATTCCAATTGGTATCTGGATGATTCAAATTGCTATCTGACTTTTCATTCTATTCTCTCACAGATAGTAAGGACTCGTGTGTGAGCAACAGCGAACGAGGTACCCGAGCAGGCTGCTGGGGCCGCAGCTCGCGGTGGAGGCTAGGCCAAGGGCCGTGGCGAGTCGAGGAATTCGGCCGCCGGCCCGGGGGCGAGGCCCTGCGGCCCAGAGTCGGGGAATACCTCTGGGTCTCCCTTGTCTCAGGTAGTTCCAGATGAGGCAACAGAGTTTGCAGCAGTACCAGCTTAGCCAGATATTATAGCTCCTCCAGTGTTGCGAAATGTCATGGTTTGAGTGTTGAACACTTAAACTTTGACGAAGGCAAGTGTGTTACTAGCTCACCGAGTGCCCGGGGTGTGAGTAGGTGATGTTTGTCTCGGGCGGAGTTCGTGCTGTTGAAAGGTACAACATGCCAAAGTCAACTCCACCTATGGATGAGGCTACAGGACCTGAGGTATTTTCTAGACCGATGTGGCGGAACCCATTGAACGGTGATGAACCGGGATTTATTTTAGAGGTTCACTAAGATATAGCCTCCAGTCTTCTATGGCATTGAGGCTGAGAATGCTTATGAGTTCATCATGGACTGTCATGAGAGGCTCCATAAGATGAGGGTGGTGGAGAAGTGTGGTGTTGAGTTTTTGACCTTCCAGCTCTTGGGTGATGCCAAGTTGTATTGGAGGGATTTTATGGAGTGTAGGTCAGCGGGATTGCCTTCGTTGACATAAACTCAGTTGTAGCAGGTTTTCTTAGAGAAATATATTCCTCGTACTTTGAGGGATAGGATGCGTGATAAGTTCAATAATATTGAGCAGGGAAGCTTTTCAATGGCTGCTTATGAGGACTGATTCCATTCTTTGTCTAGGAATGCTCTCCAGCTTGTGCCTACTGAGGAAGAGAGAGTTAGACGATTTGTGAAAGGGTTGAACATTGTTCTTCAATTGTCAACTCTTCAGCTTGTAGCTTCTGGTTCTTCCTTCCAGGAGGTGGTGGATCATGTTAGGACCGTTGAGGGTGTTCGATAGGATGGTTATACTAAGTATGCAGAGAAGAAGGCCCGCAAGGGTGGGGGTTTCAGTGGATTATTCTCTCAGGGACAGAATTCATAGGTCTACTGGGGACGTCCTGTTCAGTCTGCCATGCTGGCTTCGGTTGGAGACCCATCGGGGGCCATCCAGTACTCAGCTAGTCAGCCAGGGGGTTCACAGGCTAGGTTTTTTAGACCATGGTGGTTATTCTACTTCTTCGATTTCTGTTCAGCGGCCTACGTTAGACGGTGGATGCTTTGGGTGTGGTGAGCGGGGGCACTTCAAGAGAACTTTTCCCAGACTTAGATAGGGCAGCCAGGGTGCTTAGTATCAGCCTCTCAAGGCTCCACTTTCATTAGTTAGAGGAGGAGGATAGTATGGTTGGAGCCGTACTCAGACTGGGCGAGGTGGTCACACAGCTGGTAAGGATGGCACCCAGCCCAGCAGAGGCGGATCCCAGTCAAGTAGAGATGGATATCAGCCCGATAGTGGCGGAGCTCAGATAGGACAGGTTGATCGTGAAGGTTCGCAGGCTAGTGGCGGACGAGTTCATTGCTATGCCATTCCTGGTAGGCTGAGGGTTCGGATGCAGTCATTACAGGTAACATCTCAATCTGTCACCGGATGGCTTCTGTATTGTTTGATCCGAGGTCTACATTCTCTTATATGTCTACATATTTCTCTATGGGTCTTGATATGATCTGTGATTTGCTTGATGCCCCTATTCATGCATCTACTCCAGTTAGAGACTTTGTGGTTGTAGATAGAGTATATCGATCTTGTACTGTCACATTTATGGTACATAGGTTGATTTAGTGATTCTTGACATGGCAGATTTTGATGTTATTCTGGGTATGAGCTGGCTAGCTTCTTACCATGTAATTCTAGACTATTATGCCAAGACAGTCACTTTAGCTATACCAAGTATGTCTAGACTAGAGTGGAAGGGTACCACTAGTCCCTCCCCAAAGAAGATCATTTCTTTTCTTCGCGCTAAAAAACTAGTTAATAGAGGGTGCTTGTCTTTTTTAGAGCATATTCGTGATACTAATGTTGATGTTCCATCTCTTGAGTTAGTTCCTGTGGTGCGTGAGTTTGCAGATGTGTTTCCCGAGGACTTGCCAAGCATGCCACCTACCGCGATACTAATTTTTGTATTGACTTAGAGTAAGGTACTCGCCCTATTTCTATTCCGCTATATCAGATGGCACCAGCAGAGTTAAAGGAGCAGCTTCAGGATCTTTTAAGTAAGGGATTTATCAGACTGAGCGTCTCCCCTTGAGGCGCTCCTGTTCTATTTATGAAGAAGAAGGATGGGACTATGTGAATGTGCATTGATTACTGCCAGTGGAATAAAGTTACCATTCGAAACAAGTACCCCATTCCCCGTATTGGTGATTTATTCGACCAGCTTCAGAGGGCTTCTGTGTTTTCTAAGATTGACTTGAGATTGGGTTACAATTAGTTGCAGATTCGGGCCGAATAAGACAGCTTTTCGGAATCGATATGGGCACTACGAGTTTTTTGTCATGCCTTTTGGGCTTACTAATGCCCTATCTGCTTTTATGGACTTGATGAATGGCATTTTTCAACCATACTTAGACTCTTTTGTGATAATATTAATTGATGACATTCTGGTTTACTCGCGGAGTAGGGAGGATCATGAGAAACACTTGAGGGTTGTTCTTGGGTTGCTTAGAGACAAGGAGTTGTATGTCAATTTCTCTAAGTGTGAGTTTTGGATTGAGTCTGTATCTTTCTGGGGACATGTGGTGTCAAAAGAGGGGATTATGGTTGATCCTAAGAAGATTGAGGCAGTAAAAGATTGGGCTAGGCCCACTTCAGTGACAGAGATTCGCAGTTTCATTGGTTTGGCTAGTTACTACCATCAGTTCGTGAAGGAGTTAGCCTCTATTGCTTCGCATTTGACCCGTTTGACTCAGAAAGAAGTACCTTTTCAGTGGTCCGATGAGTGTGATGATAGCTTTCAAAAGCTTAAGACTTTATCGACTACAACTCATATTCTATCGTTGCCCGATGAGGGCAAAGACTTTGTGGTTTATTGTGATGCTTCTCGTTCTAGTTTGGGTGCTATATTGATGCAGGAAAATAAGGTTATTACTTATGCTTCCAGATAGCTGAAATTTCATAAAAAGAACTATCCCACTCACGATTTAGAGTTGGCAGCGGTGGTTTTTGCTTCGAAGATTTGGAGGCACTATCTTTATGGTGTCCATTGGGAGGTTTTCACCGATCATCGCAGTCTTCAGCATGTGTTTACTCAGAAGGATCTTAATTCTACGCAGCAGGGATGGATGGAGTTGCTTAAGGATTATGATATTACTATTTTGTATCATCCTGGCAAGGCAAACGTGGTAGCGAATGCCTTGAGTAGGGAGTCAACTAGTATGGGTAGCTTGGCTTGCTTGATCGTTTCGGAGCATCCATTTTCCATGGAGGTCCAGACTCTGGCTAACAGTTTCATGAGGCTTGATATGTCTAATTCGGGCAGAGTGTTGGCTTGTGTAAAGGCGATCATTGTTTCTAGAGCAGATTAAGGCAAGGCAATTCAAGGATGCAAGCTTGTGTAAGATCCGTGATAAGGTTATGGGTGAGGCCAAGGAGGCCATGATTGATAGTGAGGGGGCCTTGAGGATTAAGGCGCGTGTTTGTGTTCCTCGAGTTGATAACTTGATTCGGACGATTTTGGAGGAGCCTCACAGTTCTAGATACTCTATTCATCCTGGTGCTACCAAGATGTATTGTGACATGAGGCAGCACTATTGGTGGGCTGGGATGAAGCGTGATATTGTTGAGTTTTTTTTTGCAGCGTCTAAATTGTCAGCAGGTTAAGTACGAGCACTAGAGACCCGGGGGTATGCTTCAGAGGATGCCCATTCCTGAGTGGAAGTGGGAGAGGATAGCCATGGACTTTGTCGTTGGTCTTCCGAAGACCTTGGGCAAGTTTGATTCGGTCTGGGTCATTATTGATAGATTGACTAAGTCTGCTCATTTCATACCGGTTCAGATTACGTACACCGCTCAGAAGTTGGCCCAGATTTATGTCCGTGAGATTGTTCGTTTGCATGGGGTCCCTATTTCCATCATATCCGATAGAGGCACGTAGTTTACGTCCCGATTTTGGAGGACTTTGCAGGCCGAGTTGGGCATTGGATTGAATCTCAGTACAACTTTTCAGCCCCAGATAGATGACCAGTCTGAGCGGACGATTTAGGTTCTCGAGGATATGCTCTGAGCTTGTGTGATTGACTTTGGTGGTCATTCGGACTAGTTCTTACCACTGGTAGAGTTTGCTTATAATAATAGTTACCACTCGAGCATTGATATGGCTCCATTTGAGGCTCTGTATGGGAGGAGATGTAGATCTCCTATTGGGTGGTTTGATGCATTTGAGGTAAGGGCATGGGGTACTGACCTTTTGAGAGAGTCACTAGATAAAGTTAAGGTGATTCAGGATAAGCTCTTAGTGGCTCAGAGTAGACAGAAGGAGTTTGCGGACTGAAAGGTCCGAGATCTTGAGTTCATGGTTGGGGAGCAGGTTTTGTTGAAAGTCTCACCCATGAAAGGTGTGATGAGGTTTGGGAAGAAGGGAAAGCTCAGTCCTTGGTTTATAGGTCCGTTCGAGATTCTTGACCGTGTGGGGGAGGTAGCCTATGAATTGGCTCTGCCTCCTGATCTGCCGTGAAATTATGGCACATTCGATATCTTTTTACGAGAAGCTTTACTTTTTTTTAAGCAAGTATATGTCGTTTTGATGTGAGTTGTTGTGTATCAGGTAAATCGAGGAATTAAAGGGCAAAAACATGAAAAGCTGCATAATTTGGCACTGTGTGAGATTTTACGGGCCGTATATCTTTATATGAACCGTAAATCTGATCGTGTTTAAGGATAAAGTGAAGCAGAGTTTTGAAGTGAAGGATGTTGATTTATGGGCAACTTCTACGGACCGTATCTTGTTATACGGGCCATAATCCAGACCGTATTTAGTGGCATTTATTAAGGCAGAAAGTCAAGTTTGAAGATGATGTTATATGTCCAAGTTTCACGGACCATATAAAATTATACAGGCAGTGTAATGTGATCATAATCTTGACTGAAGATTTGAAGACTGCTGACTGTATAAACTTTATACGGTCCGTATTTTCTTATATAGGCCGTAAATAATGTCGTCAGGGACCTATTTGCAATTATGTAGTTTTATGTTTTTGGAACCATATAAATAGTTCATTGTATGGCTTTATTTATTACGAGTTGTCAGTTTTAAACGATTATTCCCTAGCATTGAATACTCATAGTTCTTGAAGCTTTTTGGAGAACTAACAATTGCAGTTACTTTCTTTCAATTTCAATCAATCAAAAGTAAGCATTATGATTTCTATTATCTCTTCTTGTTCTTCTTCCACTATGAGTAGCTAATTTCTCTACTAAGGTTGTGAACCCTAGGATGGGTATTTTGTGATTGGGGATTGGGATTGATATATGCATAACGGATTGTTAGGATTTATTTATTCTTCGTTCATAATTGATGGTTGTAAACATTGATTAAAGCCATAAACTTTGCTTAACTTAGGAAAGTGAGTAGGGTTTGGTAGAAACAAATAACAAGCACTCAAGGCGCTAACCCTTGTTTAATAAATTCACTTAGGAACAAGAGGAATTTACATGGAACGAATTTATTTTTCTCCATATACACTCTTTTGTATTTGGGAAAATCATTAGGAGAAATAATCTTTAACTGTTGGAAAACACTAGGGATTCAATTAGAGGTTAAGTGCATTCGTATAACGATCCATTAGAAGTATATCATGATCAATCACCATAGCATACACTTTATCTAAAGGGGGACACAACCTTGGTTTTTTTTACCATATATTACAATCCAAAGCAATTAGTTAGCAATTAGTCATAAACAACCAATCTTCTACAAACTCAACGGAATACGAAGCTAGACCACAAGAAAGTCCTATACGACTTTAGTAACCTTTTCACACCATATTACCTGTGGGATTCGACCCCAACCTAGTTGGGTTACTATATTTGACATCGTCCGGTTTACATCATTTAATAGGTGTAATTTGAGCGTATCAAATTTTGGCGCCGTTGCCGGGGAATACGATTTTGAAATTACTAAATAGTTTGTGTTTTACTTAAAGTCTTGTTCTATTCCATCACACCTTGTTTGCCGTATATTGTGAACCAGGTGATCATGCAGAACAATAACAACAGACGTAGAGCTACTGGTAACAACAGGGTGCAAGTGCAAGACCCACCTGTGGAATTGGAGGATAAGAATGTCTTTGATGATATGTTAGATGAGGTTGAATATCCATTTGTTATTGTTCTACCAAGGATTAATCCTGCAAACTACAAGATTGACTCTACTATTTACCAACTACTCAAACTTGAGGGGTATTTTCGAAACTCTACTGACGATGACCGTCACCAACACTTGAAGAATTTTGTTGGTGTCTGTGCCCAACATAAGCAAACTGCTATTCCAGATGATGCTATTCGACTAAGAGTTTTCAAATACTCTTTAGCCGGTGAAGCAAGAGTTTGGTTTGAGAAACTTTCCCACAACACTATTTATACGTGGGGAGAGCTTGTTGCTATTTTTCTTAAGAAGTGGTTTTCACCAAGCAAGAAAGTTGAGATTCGTGACAAGATATATGACTTCAAACAGCTTCCGGGGGAACAGCTATTTAAAGCTTGGGAGAGATTCAAGGAATATTTACAAAAGTTTCCGAATCATGGTTTTCCAGAAAATATATTAATGGAGAAGTTCTATAGCGGGCTAGATCCGTTGACACAAGCAGTTGCAAAAAATGCAACTGGAGGGTGTTTTATGGACAAGACATATACCTGAATCACTAACTTGTTTAATAAGCTTACTACTCACAATCAAGCATGGCATTCGGGTGGCACTGACAATGTAGCCTATGGAGCTCCCATGATACATAATATTGTGAAGAAGAATCAAGAGACTCAGCAGACTTTAGCTCAGGTAGTGACCAAAATTTCTTTATTGACAAAGAGACTTGATGAAAAAGAAGCAAAGAAGGTTGATGTTGTTGAAGACAATTCCGGGTATGCCAAAAGGGATGTATCAAGTTAGAGAGGGTTTATATAAAGAAGGGTCTCCTATGCAGTATGAGGATGTTAACTATGTTAATAACTCTTAAGGGGGTTACCAAAGCCAGAATTATCAAGGGGGCAATCAAAATCAAACTCAAAATCAATGGAGACCTCAATAGGGATAGGGTAATTACAATAACAACCATGGTGGCTCGAACCAGGGAAACTAAAACAATAGCAATAAATTTAGAAATAGGAGTTCCGATCCTGATATTTCACCGAAGGGTCAATCGACTGAACAAGGGAGTTCGAAGTTGGAGAGCATTCTTAAAAAGGTGCTAGCCAACAAAGACAAAGCAGATAGAACATTAAAGGGGCTGACAGAAACAGTGGGATCTCACACGGCTTCCATTCAGAAGCTCGAATCGCAGATGCGAAATATTTCCAGAAAACAACACCCTCCACAGAAGGGAGGACTTCCTAGTGACACTATTTTGAATCCGAAAAATTGGGGAGGTAGTGTAGATCGTGTATATGCTATCAGTATTCGGAGTGGTAAAATACTCTTAAGTACTGAAAAGAAGGTGATAAATCTCGAGCCAGTTGATGAAGAAAAAGAGGCACAATCTGATGTGCCAACAATTGTAGATGAGGTCCAGAAAGAAGTTCCTATTGTTAAGTGGGTTGATAATATTTCAGACAGTTCTAAAGAGCAGGAAGACAAAAATGACACTAGCAAGTCAACGGTTAAAAGGGCTCTTCGACCTTTGACTCAATTATTTAAAGCCACACCTCTCTTTCCTCAGAGGTTGGCAAAGAAGATCGAAGATGCTAAATGTCAAAAGTTATATGATCAATTGAAGCAGCTTTCTATGAACATCCTTTTTTTGGATGCTGTCAAAGAGATGCCCGGATTTGTAAAGTATTTGAAAGACTTGCTGATAAAAAAGAGGTCTATGAAGCATGACACTGTGAGTGTGACTCACTGTGTTAGTTCTATTATATCCACTACCAATGTTCAGAAGGAGGATACAGGGGCCTTTACTATTTCGTGTTCGGTTGGTCAGCATGATTTTGCTCGCGTTTTATGTGATAACGGGGCTAGCATAAATCTCATGCCTCTTGCTATCTATAAGAAATCATGTTTGGGAATTCCTAGACCTATTACTATGCGATTGCAAATGGCAGATACATCTATCAAAAGGCCAGTTGGAGTTGTGGATGATGTGCTTGTTAGGGTTGGAGAATTGCCTGCTGATTTTGTCATCCTTGATTGTGTTATTGATAGGGATATTCCTATTATCTTGGGGAGCCTTTCCTTGCTACGGGAAGTGGCTCTTATGAATTCTGAAAAGAATGAAATCAAATTCTGAGTCAACGATGAGGAAGTTACTTTCCAAGCGAGTAAGGGGATGAAGTTACCGAGTGCTTACGAAAGCATTTAGGTTATTGATTCTATTGATATGGTGGATGAAGCGGTTGAATTTAAAATAGAGGAAGAGTGTTTGGGTGAGGCTCTAGCAACCATTCTTGTAAACTTCGATGCTGAAGACCTAGAAGGTTATGTGGAGACGGTGAATTCTCTTGTGGGCTTGGGTTCCTATTCTTACCAACCAAAGAAGCTTGACCTTGATCTTGAAAACAGAAAGACACCTCCAGCAAAACCATCTATTGAGGAGCCGCCGAAGCTTGAGCTTAAGCAGCTTCCTTCACATCTGAGGTATGAATTTCTGGGTGCTGATAATACTTTGCTAGTGATTGTGTCTGCATTGCTGAATGATAAGCAGACAAAGAGGTTGCTAGAATTTTGCGAGAATACAGACGTACAATTGGGTGGACCATTGCAGACATTCGTGGTATTCCCTATGGTATTTATGAGCACGAGATTCATCTTGAAGAGGACAGTACACCGAGTGTTGAACATCAGAGAAAATTGAATCCACACATGCAAAAGGTGGTCAAGAAAGAGATTATAAAGTGGCTAGATGCTGGAGTTGTATTTTCTATCGCAGATAGCAAATGGGTGAGCTCGGTCCAATGTGTTCCGAAGAAGGGAGGCATCACGGTGGTGCCTAATGCTAAGAACGAATTGATTCCTACGAGGACGATGACTGGGTGGCGTGTCTATATGGATTATAGGAAGCTGCATTCTGCTACTAGTAAAGACCATTTCTCCATGCCTTTTATTGATCAGATGCTTGATCAGCTGGCGGGAAGGTCAAATTATTGCTTCTTAATGGTACTCTGGCTATAACTAAATTAACATTGCTCTTGAATACCAGGATAAGACTTCGTTCACGTGTCCTTATGGGATGTTTGCTTTCAGCAAGATGCCATTTGGTCTTTGTAATGCACCAGCTACTTTCAACGGTGTATAATGTCTATTTTCTCAGATATGGTTGAGGACTTCTTGGAGGTCTTCATGGATGATTTTTCTGTGGTAGGTGATTCGTTTGATGAGTGTCTTGACCATTTGGGTCTAGTACTGAAGGGATGCGAAGAGACTAATGTTTTGCTAATTAGGAGAAGTGTCATTTTATGGTAAAGTAAGGGATCGTCCTCGGTCACAAAATCTCTGAGAAAGGGATTGAGGTTGATCAAGATAAAATTGATGTAATTGCCAAGCTTCCCCCGCCTATCTCTGTGAAAGGAGTCCGAAGTTTCTTGGGGCATGCTAGTTTCTATCAGCGCTTTATTAAAGACTTCTCCAAGATAGAGAATCCCATGTGCAAGCTTCTTGCAAAAGAGGCTAAGTTTGAGTTTGATGAGAAGTGTCGCAAGGCATTTGATGAATTGAAGGAGCGCCTCACTTCTCCTCCGATTATTGTATCTCCTGAATTGGTCTCTGTCATTTGAGTTGATGTGTGATACGAGTGGTTTTGCTATTGGTGTTGTGCTTGGTAAAAGGCACAATAAGATCATGCACCAGATTTATTATGCCAGCAGAATGCTCAATGGGGCGTAGATGAACTACACTGTTACTGAGCAAAAGCTGCTTGCTATAGTCTTTGTGTTCGAGAAATTCAGGGCCTATCTGTTGGGGTCCAAGGCAGTGGTATACACCGATCAGGTAGCGTTGAGATATTTGATAGCGAAGAAAGATGCAAACCCAGGATTAATTAGATGGGTCCTCTTGTTGCAAGAATTTGACTTTGAGGTGAAAGATCGCAAAGGGTCTGAAAATCAGGTAGTAGATCATCTCTCTCGGCTTGAAGAAGCTGGGAGACCGTCAGAGGAGCTTGACATAGATGATGCATTCCCAGATGAAAGGGTTCTAGCGGTGTTTTCTGAGATGGCACCATGGTATGCAGATATTTCAAACTTTTTGGTGACGGGTGTTATTCCAGGTGAAATCAAAGTATATCAGAAGAAGAAATTCTTGAGCGATTCTCATCAGTATTACTGGGATGAGCATATTTGTACCGGACATGGGTCAACAATATCTTTAGGCGGTGTGTCCCAAAGTCGAAAGTGATGGATATTCTAAAGGCTTGCCATGACTCTCATGTTGGAGGTCATCATAGTGGAAACCGGACTGCAGCAAAAGTGCTTGAATGTGGGTATTACTAGCCAACACTTTATCATGATGCTAACTTGATGGTGAAATCCTATGATGAATGCCAACGACAAGGGTCTATCTTTAAGAGGCATGAGATTCCTATGAACCATGTGATGGAAGTTGAACTTTTTGATGTGTGGGGTATCAACTTCATGGGGCCCTTTGTGAGTTCTGGTGGCATAAAATACATTCTGGTGGCTGTGAACTATGTCTTGAAGTGGGTAGAAGCAATGGCTTTACCCAATAATGAAGGGAAGAGTGTCGTTAACTTTCTCAAAAAGGACATATTCACCCGATTTGGCACCATACGAGCTATTATTAGTGATGGTGCACTTCTGAAACAATGCGTTTGTAAAACTTCTTAAAAAATATAGGGTTTATCATCAGGGGGCCACTCCTTATTATCCGCAAAACAGTGTCCAGGAGAAAGTATCCAATCGGGAGATAAAGAGTATCTTCACCAAGACGGTCAATGCAAACAGAACCGACTGGGCTAGGAAACTTGATGATGCTCTTTGGGCGTATAGAAATGTATTTAAAATGTCCATTAGGACTTCGCCTTATAAGATAGTTTTTGGCAAGGCGTGCCATCTGCCAATTGAACTCGAACATAAAGCCTTGTGGGCTCTGAAGAAGTTGAACACGGACTGGGAAGAAGCAACCAACATGAGGTTATTTCAGATGAATGAAATGGATGAATTCCGGTTCTATGCCTATGAAAGTGCACGTTTGTATGAGGAGAAGATGAAGTACTATCATGATGTCAAGACTCTCAAGCGGGACTTTCAGAAGGATGATTTTGTTCTGCTGTATAATTCCAGGCTGAAGCTTTTTTCAGGCAAGTTGAAATCCAGGTAGTCCAGTGTAATGACCCATTAGGTCGTTATAGTTCTTTTGGCACTTTCGCCCATTCTCGAGCATTGATTGGCTCACTTTTGACCCGAAGGGACCGTTGATATGCTCCCCGGGGTGTCTAGACCGGATTCGGGCAACTTTGGTAAAAATATGGGCTAAAAGTGGAAGTGGTTGACCTAAAGTTGACTTTTGGGCAAACGAACCTTTTTTGAAATTTCGTCAATTTCGAAAGGTCCGGATAGTCGTTTAGAACTTGTGTGTGCATTTGATTTGGTTCCCAATGCATTAGGATGCATTTCGGGACATTGGATGGGAAATGAGAATTAAGGCATCGGTGGTTGACTCGGTCAATGAGACATCCGTTGGAAATTCTGAGGCCACAGGCGCATTCATAACACATTTTTATGTGACACTAGGTATCTGGTATGTGAGCAGATGGCCTCGGGAGTTAGTCGAAAAATCGGATCGAAATGAAAAAATTTAGGCCAAGTTCTGGTGTCTGGTGTCCGCTTTGGCGGCACCAGCACCGCAGCAGCGGCACCGCTGGGGCTGTAGCCCTGCCGCTGAAGAGGTCCCAGCCATTTTGGCTTGACCGCTGAAGCGGTCAGGTGGCCGCTGGGGCGGCGCCGTAGGGCGGTCCAGGTACCGCTACAGCGGTGACGGGCAGTGATTGTTCATTAAATGAGTCTTAGACCCTCATTATTTCATATCTAGCTATTGGAGCTTGGGGATACTGTTCTTGGAGTCAAATTAAAGAAATTCTTGGAGGTAAAATTTTGTCTAATCCTTTACTCCTCTTAACTCACAATCATCATAGAGTTTTCCCTTCCCTTTTCAATCCCTTAGAAATGGAATTTGAAGGAGGATTTTGGGAGACAAATTGATGATGTTGATGTCAAAATATGATGAATCTAAGCTTAGTAACCTCATATATTTCACTTTTAACGTTGAATTTCGAATTTGGAGAATTAGAGTTCATACCCAATTTGAGGGTTTTTATTTGAAATCAGATTTGGGATAATTCTTGAGTTAATTCAACAATTAATGGTTGGGTTAGGATTCCCTAGCACTTAATTTGGTATTTTGCCCGCGAATTTTTCGTTTTGCCCTTGTGGGCCCGTTTTCCCAATTTCTAGGGTTAAAATGGACCTAATTGATGTCATAGCAATATTAGTATCATTCTCCATGATTTCTAATTTAGAATTCGATTGTTCTTAGACTACTTTAGTTCTGAGCTTCAGAGGAGGGGCAAGGCAATAGATTGACTTGTTGGTGTTGCGGTTCGGTAGTCCATGTAGGTTATGGCTTACCTCTAGTAAGACTATGCATAGCGAATCACATATTTAGAATATAATGTCGGAGACAGCATGCGAACCTTTGGGTATGAAGTTGGGTTGGATATTGCCTTAGGTTGGGCCCTGATATGTGTTGGGACTAGCCACCCCGTTATGTGTGTGTATTGTTCCATTTGATGGTTGATGCTACGAGTAGTGGTGAATATCAGAATCTGTGTTACTATCTTGACTGAGATATGGTTGATATACCATTGTTAGTATTTGCATTGTGATACATTATTTACGTACCCATTATTGGTACTAGTAATATTGATACATTGTTGGCATACCCTTGATGGTATGGTGATATGATATATTGATGGCATACCCCTTCATGGTACTTGTGATATTGAACTTGAATGTTGATACTTGATGCACGCACTCCACTCATTCTCACGCATTCATGATGCATGGCCGATACCCGGTGATGATCCGGTATCGTTGATTGAGTAAATTGATATTTGATAAACTCCTTATTTGAGTGACTATAAAGGCCGATGTCCGAAGATCCATTCCGGAATCGTTGATTGTATGAAACTTATGTTTGATAAACTCTTTTACTTGAGTGATTGTGCGAAGGCCGATGTCCAAGGTTCAATTTCGGAATCATTGATAAGTGCATTGCATACATTCCCTCATATTCATGATGCATGGCCGCTAGCCGGTAATTATCCGGTATCGTTGATTGAGCGACTCTTTTACTTGAGTGATTGTGAGAGGCCGATGATCGACGATCTATTCCGGCATCATTGTTGCATGGCCGATTCTGATGTTATTCCAGAATCATTATTAGTGCATGGGCTCCGCGGGCCCCCCAGAGTGGTGCGGTGAGACTCCCCCGCGAGCAATGCTTAGCCGAGGTCCCGTCGTACGTTGGGCAAAGATTCGGGACGGGTGTCACTTAGACTTCGCGAGTCACACTGGGTTGTGTTACCGAAACGTCGATATTTCCGTCCGAAGTACATGTGTACACCTCATTTGCATCTCATCTATTCCATTATTGCATTGCACTATGACTTGATTGAGGTGTTGTGATGATTGGATTGTGATGACTATGTTATGACGATGGATCGTGATAATTCTATTATGATGAGTGAATTGGATATATACATATTTCGGACTTGGTGTACTTGGGTTTAGAGGCTTTACGTAGGCGACGACGAATACTTGGTTGTGATCTTATTATCTTATACTTGTTGGATTCCTTGCTATCTACTTATTTTCTGAATTGTGTTATCTATGCTTGGTCGGCGATGATGCCTACCAGTACTGTTGTTTGTGCGATTTGCACCTGCTGCATTCTTTTGTGAATGCAGAGTATCAGGTCAGATCTACTTCTCTGACTCATGGTTGATCGACTCTTCAGCTTCCACTTGAGTTTTCCAGGGTGAGCATGGCTTCCGCTGACCTCGAAGACTCTTTTATTATTTATGTCTTGCTTTCCATTCAGAAACATGATTTGAGACTACTTATGTATTATTATTCAGACCATTAGTATTCGGATTTAAATGCTCTTGTATGACCAGATCAGATACTGGGGTGGATTTCATTTACTTCAGCACTTGTTAACATTATATTATATTGTGAGACTTACGTTATTTTACTTTCTTCCGCTATTTTTTTTATTATTGTGAATGTTGAGTTAAGGGTTCGCCTACCGAGGTAGGAAAGGTAGGTGCCCGCATGACCTAATGCTGAAATGGGTCGTGACATCCAGACTTTTCGAATTGGTGAGTATTTCACCAACTGGCTCGATGGACTTGAAAATCATGGATGGAACTCGGACATTTCAGATTAATGGCCAGAGGGTGAAGCACTACCATTGGTGCATTGATCGAGATAAAATCGTGGACAGGCACAGGCTAAAGCATGGATCACTCCTGACTCTGAGTAAAGCAGTACCACCATCGTGTCGTGACGTTAAATCAAGCGCTTCTTGGGAGGCAACCCAAGTTTATGGTCATGTATTTTTGGTTTTTAAAGTAGTTTGCTTTGGTGTAGGATGAGAATGCAGGAAAACTTCAGGCTGAGAATCAGAATACGGGCCGTAATAAGTTATACGGACCATACTTCTTAATCGTAAAAGTGTTGCACAAAAGTGTCACTCACTGTTGGTGATATGCTTAAATACGATCGGGAAGTACGGACCGTATCTCAAAATACGGACCGTATCTCAAAATACGGACCGTATCTGCTGTCGTGAAAGGTAAGAAAATCTTGTTGAAACACTGTTTTGTAACATGCATATATACAGTCAGCAATACGGTCCATATCTTGAAATATGGTCGGTAAGATACGACCCGTGTTTAAGCATGAGACAAACAGTGAGTCATAACAGGAAAATGAAAATGTGATAAAATACGGACCGTATCCAAAAATACGACCCGTATCTTTATCTAAAAAAAAAGAAAAAAAAAGTAACGGGTCGAGCAGAGGGTTTTAAACAACCCCCCCCCCCCCCCCCCCCCCCCTACGCCTTCGCACCTTCCCACTTCAAAATTTCTTAATTCTCACTACTCTCCACCATACCCACGATCACCCACCATAAAATCATCACCATTCTCTCTTTAATCTACATAAATATCACAGATTCATCACCCAAATTCCTACTACCCTATAACTGAACCACCTGAAAACCCTCCGTTTAATTTCACTAATTGTTCTTTGTTTTTCACTCAATCTTATCAAGTGTTCGTCGCATATTCATCATCACACAGGTATATTGATGCTCTATTCTTGTTACTTTGCGTATATGGGTGCAATTTCAATAATGGGTGTTGATTAAAACTAGGGCTCTATGTGTAAATTCATGGTTAATGATTTTTCTAAGTTGGGGATGAGAAAATTGAGTTGTTAAAGACTCTTGGCTGTTAATAAGTGAAAACCCTAATGGGTTGGAGGGCATTTCGATTGGCGAATTCAAATTTGGATTCCAATATTGTTATGCCCGCCAATTACTCAATTGAATGCCAACAATCTTGAAATTGTAAAAATTAGGTTAGGTCTGAGTAACCTAACCCCCGTAGGAATTGAAACCATGAAAAGCGTATGTCTGTGGTGTTTGAATGGAAACCGAAGCAAAATTGTACAGAGAAAGCTTAACAGAGGTCGATTAAGAAAAACACCTAAAATATGGATCGTATAATTTTATACAGACCATATTTTGGGTCGTAAATTGCTTGGTTAAACAAGATATTTACTGCCTTGGAAATACATGCTTAAGTACGGACTGTATAAAATTATACAGCCCGCATCTCTGAACGTAATTCTAAGAAAGAAACTTGAGATGTTTCTGCATCAGACATATATGCTTAAATACTGACCTATTTATTTATACGGACCGTATCTGTGATAGTATGTTTGAGATGGAAACATTACAACCAGCTTATATGGACAGTATAATTTTATACGGCCCGTATGTTTCTTTTACGACCATAAAAAAATCCAAAAAGACTTTGTCTTTCTTTTGTGATTATTTCTTCTTACACCTTTTCTAATGGTACTTCTCTTATAGGTATGATGGCCAAACATGCAGTGAAGAGAGGTACAGGGCAAAGGGGTCGAGGTAGTGACTGAGCGGAGGTCACACATGCACTATATGACTCCCTCTCCCAGTCTGAAGAAGAGGAGGAGGTCATCCCTCAAAAGAAGATCCGGGGGGCCACCAAACCTCAACCTTCGACCATGACACCGTCAGCATCTGACTCTTCCCCGTCTGAAGAGGAGGAGAAAGGATCCTCAACATCTATTTTGGGGGAGGCGAAAACCTAGGGCACTGAACGAGTGAGTGGCTCAGGCAAGGCTTCCTCCGCCCCCTCTAGTCCTATAGTTCCAGATAGTGAAAATAAGGGCCGGAGGTTAGAGATCTGGACTAAGCAACTGCATAAGGATAAATTGCGGTTCCCACTCACGGGAGCCAAAGACCTATATGAGCAGGGGATCGCTCCAACAAAGAAAGGGGCAGGCCGAAGAGAAGCATCTGGAAAGAGATGTGATTGACCTACGATGGCTTAGAAGCCTTTCCCGACACTGCTGAGGCACTGCGGTATATCGGCTTGCAGTTTTTGGTGACTCTCTGAGTGACTATTGTCCAGTGCTTGTATGAGAATAGGCCGAAGAGAAGCATTTGGAAAGAGATGTGATTGACCTACGATGGCTTAGAAGCCTTTCCCGACACTGCTGAGGCACTATGGGTATATCGGCTTGCAGTTTTTGGTGACCTTCCGAGTATTGTACGAAAATTTTATGCCAATTATGGGGTCGTGTTGCATTTGATGAAATGACCTAGCGCGCCCATGCACACATTGCCACTCCTTGAGACTGTCACAGTCCGCAATGCCAAGGTTGACATTTCCAGCAAGGCCATTAACAGGGCCTATTTTGGTAACGACTTTGTGGAGGAAAACAACGAGGCAGAATTTATCGACAAACGAGAGAGGAAGGGTAAGGTAAGAGATCGGTGCTACAATGGGCGGCTACTGTAATAGCCCGTGGTACTCCACCTTGGGCAATGCAACCGAATAAGAAAATTTTCAAAAATTCTCTCACATTGCAAGCCAAGTTTTGGTAGAGCTTGATCCGATACAGGGTGCTCCCAACGCAGAATGAAAACACCCTCACGAGTGCCTAGGATGGGATAGTTGCAGCGATGATGTCTCGATACACGATGAATGTGGGGCGTCTGATTACGGAGGAGATTAGAACGAGAGCACCACAGCCACAAACTTCCCTTATTTTTCCATGCCTCATTACAGAGTTGTGTTGGAGAGCCCATGTGACGAGCATTCCCGACAAGGATCATATGTTAAGGCCACCTAATTTGGTGATTGGCGAAAGAGTAAGAATGATGTGGCTGAAGATCTAGAGCCGCCTGCTGATTATGATAAGACTCAACCTGAGTCGAGTCTTGGGGCCATGGGAGATACTACTGAAGGACCTGCCATTTCTAGGTTTTGTCCAGCATTCATCCAGTGTTTCATGTCTCTATGTTGAAGAGATATCATGGTGATAGATCTTTCATCATTCGTTGGGATTTGTTCTTGTTGGATGAGAACTTGTCTTATGAGGAGGAGCCTATCGCTATTTAAGACAGAGAGGTCCGTAAGTTAAGGTTTAAGAAGATAGCGTCTGTGAAGGTTCATTGGAAGAATCGTCCCGTTGAGGAAGCTACTTGGGAGACTGAGTCTGATATGCTTAACAAGTATCCCAGCTTTTCACTGACTCAGGTACCTTTCCCCTTGTCCGTTCAAGGATGAATATTTATTTAATTAGTATCAAATCTAATGACGCGCTAGGTCGTTATGCGCGTTTTGACCATTTTACTTCTGTCAGTTCATTTTAAAGACTAGAAGCGAGTCTAGTGATAGCTTAAAGATTCATAATTCTAAAACAAAGGCATTTGATTCTATTTGTGCATTTGGTTGAAAACTTATTTCAATCTGTTTTTTTTTTTTTGTGGGGGAGGGGGGGTTGACTTAGTAAATTAGACCTTCGTTGTGAATTTCGAGGCCACAGGTAAGTTCGTAGTGTGTTTTTACATGTGTGTTCATGTTTGGTTTAAGTCTGTAGGGCATCAAATTGATGTAGAAATGCTGGGTGAAAAATTGGTGAAATTAGAGGTCACTGGTCGGATGCAACCGCTGCAGCGGGCGGGGTACAACTATGGCGAGTCCACCACAATGGGGAGCCGGTCGCCACAGCGGGATTTCGGGTCTAATGAGGTTCGCCGTAGCGGTGGGATTTTTTGCTAGAGTAATACCGCTGCAGCGAATCAATGACCACTGTAGTGGTCGACGGGAGACAGAATCCCACTTTTATATTGCAAAATTTGAGGCATTACTTACATAACTCCAAAAAAGTGTGAGGCGAATTTCCTAGAGTCTTGGTGGATTCTTCTTTGAGGATAAGTCTTAACCTTTTTTCCTTATTCATTTCATCATCATCTCTAAGTTCATATGCTAGTTAAGGTTGTCTAATGGTGGATGAAAAGACTAGAACCCTACAATTGTTGAACCTCTGAATAATTGATGGGCTGTTAATTTTATTGTTGTTTAATCATCTAGAAGTGTAGGCGATCACTTTCTAGAATGGGAAATTGATCATTTATGATGAGAATTGTGTATTGAGACTTAGGGTTACATTAAAAATGAGAACTTTGGCCTAAAATATGTTTCAAAAAAGGGTACAATTGATTAGAAACCCACAAATTGGAAAATTATGATTGTTGGGATTAAGATTATGACAAATTCTTTATTAAATGATAGCTCACCCATCTAAAAAGTGTAGAAGTAATTGGGTATTCTTCCCCAATTGTTGTTCTTATTTGATTAGAAGACCTATCTATTCCTTAGCATTATATTGCTAGACATTGAGCGTTCCGAAGCATTACAAAAGGGGAAAGGTCTTACGGAGTAACCTGCATTATTTCAGTTTTGCATCTGAGGTAGGTTATGGTTACTTGAGTTAGACTTTGGTTAGTTGATTGCATATGTAATAGAATTGATGGGAGAAAGCATGATTAGGTCTTCGGATATGACGTCTGGTTGGATATTACTTAGGTCGGTATGATTTCTTATTATGTAAGCTTGTTGCCATTACTTTATGAACTGAAAACTGAGGTGTATTTGTCGTGTTATGAGAAGGAAGGAGTCAATATATACTCTTCTTGTTGATTGAGACGATTGCATATTTATGCTGTTGTGGATTGATTTCTCTGAGTCTTGTTATGACTTGTGGCATAGTGCCTTGTATTTATTGACATTGAATTTATTGACTGATCATATTCCATATTTACTGTTGGACTAGAAATACGTTAAGATGCATATTGTGATCAGATACAGAAATATATAAAGGCACATTTGACAAGGGGTAAGGATGTGGCCTAGATAAGGGCTCGTGATTAGAGGTCAGTTCTGGAGCGAGTGGTACATAGACACCATGGGTCCCCTACATAGTGTTTGTACTGATACTACCTTGCTTCACTTTTTATTTGAGTGCAGATTGTGTGCCAGAGACTTCATCCAAACCTCATATCTAGCTTGAGGCTATTTCCCGTTCAGATCAGAGGATGAGCTCCTAGCCATGCCATGCCCCCTAAAGATCTTTCCTATTTTGATGTCTACTTCATCCTAGACATTTATGCTATTTCAGACAGTTATTTATTCTTAGACAATTTATTGTTTTAGAGTCCTTGTACGATGATTTTCAGATTTTGGGGTTGTAATAGTTAGACTTTCGCATATTTTATTTTATTATGGGATGACTAGGCAGTTTATGGTTTTACTTCATGGTTATTGAATTATAATTGAGTTATTGATTGGCTGATTGGTTAAGGGGATGGTTCGCCCACCAAGGGAGTTAGTGTGGGTGCCATCACGATGGGTTGGGTTGTGACACTTGAGCCTTATGGTGTCTTTGCATCTTACAATTCTAGTTGCTATGGTTTGCTCCATCACAAGGAGTACTTTGATGAAGGGACATCCTAGAATAATTCATACACGAATGTTGCATCTTGCAGTCTAAGTTGTCATGGGTTGCTGCATCACAAGGAGCAATTTAATAAATGGCCTTACCAGTAGTACACATTATTCTAGGTTCTTTTAGGGAATTCCTAAAGGCTTTCTTTTAGCTTTCGGGTAGCTTTTGAACTTGTCACATTCTGTCGCTTGTGGTCCTAGGGATCTGTGATTTTATTATACTTTGCGAGATATGGCATCCAAAACTTTGCTGGTATAGGCAAGGGGCAGCCCTCGACTTCCATGGTTGTTTGGAGTACCTCTCCGTGTCAATGCTTTGGAGCATAGGCAGAGCCTCTATGATCTAATCAATTCGGTCATGTTGCTCCTTAATTTGTTGCAAAAAACTCTCCAAGGGCGGGTTTTATGGCTCCAGGGAAACAACTCCTTAAACTATTACTCCAACCCCGAGCCTCCAGCTCCTGAATTGTGAGAAGTCCCCCGACATCGGAGCTCCTAGGTGTGTTATTAGGAATACTCTTGGTTGGTCCGATTTTAGCTACGTGGATGATTTCGTGTTCAGGTTTCTGACTAAGGCTAACAACATATCGTTGAATTTCTGGTTCCAATCATGTTGTTGGGCCATGAAGTCTTCCAAGGTAGGTTAAAACTAACCTTTTTCTTTGTCTAGACGTCTGTGAGGTGGAACTTCCCAAACTGATGTGTCAAGCTCCTGGGAGAATGAACCAAGCCAATAGCGATGTTGGTTAATTTCTTGGTTCTAACAGGTTTTGTTTTTCCTCCACGTCTTGTATTCTGTTCCCGTTTGGTACTCCATCTACGTTTAGGGCTCTTTTTGCGTTTTGGACTCCGCCCACATTTGGACTCCAGTCAAATGTTGTTCTTTAGCCATGATTCTTCACATAATTAACAAACACAAAATTCACGAGGGATTAGCAGTGTTTTGAGATAATCACAATTGCTAGGGCCCATGGCGGGCGCCAAACTGTTAAGCCTAAAATTCATTTATTAGGTCAATCCATCAAATTATTCAGAATAAGTTCACAGGCAATGTAATTAATTCACATTGTTTTAATCCTTTAACAATGTGAATATAACGAAGTGACGTAATAAGAGTAAGAAAGCGTACAATTGAAGCAAAATAATTGGAAAAACAAAAGATGAAGTGATTCTTATTGATTCTCCTGGCTTAGATGAGTAAAATCTCTAAAGATTAGTGATGAACATCAAAGTTGACAGAAAATACGAATAAAATCGTGTATAACTAGGAGAAATCAAATGATTACTATAGTGGAAAAGTGGGAAAACTTATAGAATAGCTAATGGTAACTGCTTTCTTGATCCTCGCCCGTTTTAGCCGTTACATGGCTAAAATCGTGGGCATTAAATAAGATTAAATAGAATCTAAGATATCTGTAGATCTGACCGTTATTTGAGTTATCTTTTGTCTCAGAACTCTGAACCTTCCCAGATGGATCCTCTTGTGCTCCTGTTGTCCGGTGTGAGTAAAGAGGTCGGTAGCTGATTCTCGGACGGCCTAACGAGTCCTTGGTCCGACTGAGGTTGACCGATTCAAAGGTTGATTGTAGTCCTCTCTACGCCTTTCATATGTCTGATCAAATAATTTTTGCTTTTGGTATATTTTTAACAATACTGCTTTTACTAAGAGCCTGTTTGGATTATCTTATTTTAGGTGATTTTAAGCCAAAATAAGTGTGGAGTAATGTAGCTAAAGGGTACTTTGGTAATTACAGTTAGATAGTTAGTTACGGTTGTTAGTGAGTTAGTTAGTGATTAATCACATGATTAGTTAGTTAAGTTGATCATGACATTAGCTATATAAACAGAATCCTGTACTAGTCTGATTGTTTTGCTATTATGAATTCTACTTTTTCTTCTTCAATCTTCTCTATTTTTTTATCTCTCTCATTGTTCTTGGATTCACCATTGATGAATCCTCATCATTCTTATGGTATCAGAGCATACGTTGAATTAATCAGTGATTTCGATCCAATTTGAGTCAAGTTCTTGACAAATTCTTATAGTTTCAAATGATCTCTCACATTATGAAATTCTAGGGTTGCAATTGCAATCGTGAAGATCGATACATACAATCAGCATTCAAATCACAATTGTGATTGATAATTTGAATCATTCATTTCAATTCTCTAATTTAATCAATCAATTTTTGGATTCATGACAATGAACAATGCAACTAATGTGACAAATAGTTCGCAAAGCGCACCTGCTACTGGTACTTCTACAACCAATGCACAAACAAGGGATCATAATCACCCTCATTACTTGGCTTCGACTGATGTGAGTAGTATTACTATCATCTCTTTTCAATTAAAAGGAAGTGAAAACTATGTAGCATGGAGTAAATATATGAGAATTGCACTGACAGGAAGAAATAAAATAGGCTTTGTTGATGGAACTTGTAAGAGAGAGTTTTTCGTAAGATCATTGAAATTTGTGGGAAAGAGTTAATGCAATGGTTCTGTCATTGTTGATGAATGTTGTTTCCGGTAGTTTGATGGTTGGTATATTGTATGCTACAAATGTTTATAATTTGTGGATTGACCTAAAAGAAAGGTTTAATAAGATTGATGGATGTAGAACGTATAATTTGCATCAAGAAATTGCTTCTTTAACTCAAGATGTTGAGTTTGTGTCAACATATTTTTCAAGATTGAAAGGTCTATGGAATGAGTTTGAGTCTATGGTTCCATAACTTGCTTGTAATTGTGAGAAGTCAAAAGATTTTGTGATATATTTACAAAGACTAAAAGTGTATCAGTTTCTAATAGGACTCAATGACGCTTATGCTCAAGCAAGGAGTCAAATTCTAGTGATAATACTATTGTCTTTAGTAAATCAAGTGTACTTTATGATAAAAAGTGATAAGAGTCAAAAGGCAGTGGCACAATCTGTTAGTAACACAGGATTACTTAGAATAGCACCAACTGGTGTGCAGGATTCAGTTGCTATGTATTCAAGGACTGGATCTCAAAAAAGAAAAAGACCTTAGTACTATCCTAACAACAATCCAAATGCCTCCTGTGACAATTGCAAACTAAAAGGACATTATAAAAAGGATTGTTATAGACTGGTAGGATATCCTCTAGATCACCAAGATTTAATGAGCATAGAGGAAATAATGATAGCAAGAGCTATGGATACAGAAACAATGATGGAAGAAATCTTAATCATATAGACAACTAGAGAAGGACAGGTCCTAGTGCTCACAATGTTGTACCTGAAGGGGAGTGGAATCCTCAGAATTTGTCTCAAATGTGTGGTTATCAATAGCCTTAACATGGTCAAGAGAACAACTACAATGTGCAACAAGGACAAACACAAATGCAGGAGCTGTTGTCTTACCACCTAAGTTTACACGGGAGCAATGTGAATAGATTTGCAAAATGGTTGAACAAAGCCAAGGCAATATGATCTCTGCTAACTCAGTGAATGTATCAGGTAATAGCACTGCCCTGACAATAACCAATAATCCTCCCGCTTGGATTATTGACACAGTTACTACTAATCATATGGCTTCTAATACTGAGTTGCTAAACAGAAATACTATTTCCAAAATTGATAATCCAAGAAAAGTTCTTTTACCTAATGGTGATATCTCACATGTCACTCATACTGGCACAAGTGATATATCAACCAGAAGTACTTTAACAAATGTTTTGCATGTACCTCAATTTAAATACAATTTGCTCTTAGTATCAAAAGCAACTAGACTGTTACAATGTTCAGCTAGATTCTTTCCTGACTTTTGTGTGTTTCAGGATCTCTACAAAGGGAATGTGAAAGAGATTGGTAGAGAGTAGGATGGTCGATACTTTCTAGTCAACCAAAGGCTACCTGGAAATAGAAACTCTGGATTTCATATATCTGCTAATAATGTTGTTATATCAACTACATTGAGCCTGAATAAAGGGGACATCAACACTTGGCATAAGAGGCTTGGAAATATTCCATCCACCATCTTGCACAAGCTATTTCCCGGACAAAGATCTCATGTAGTTGAAAAAATAAATGAATGTACTGTTTGTCCTAAAGCTAGACAAACTAGACTACCATTTCATATTGGTTCATTTTCTAGTATAAGGTTGTTTGAACTGGTTCATATGGACTGGAGGGGTCCTTAAAAGGTTGTCACTTATGATGGTTATAAGTCTTTTCTAACTATTGTGGATGATCTAGAATGACATAGATTTTCTTGCTAAAACGCAAGTCTGATGTTATTGTTGTTCTCAAGCAGTTTCTTACTTTTGTTAAAGCTCAATATGATAATTGTGTAAAAATTGTTAGAACAGACAATGGGACTGAGTTCATAAATTCATCATGTAGTGAATTGTTCAGTAGTTTGGGGATTATATGCCAAACATCATGTGCTTATACACCTCAATGTGACGAATGGCATAGCTGAAAGAAAACATAGACATATTTTAGAACTCATAAGAGCAATGAGATTTCATGCCAATATCCCTTTAAGATTTTGGGGTCATTGTGCTAAAGCTGCAACGTATCTAATAAATAGAATACCATCCACTATGATAGGGAACATATCTCCATATGAAAAACTACATGGAAGGAAATCTTCACTTACACACCTAAGGATTCCAGGATGTTTGTGTCATGCAAAAACAGTTTAATTAAAAAAGCTGATAAACTTATGCCTAAACCTAAACAAACAGTCCATTTCAGATATTCTGAAACCCGAAAGGGCTATATACTTTATGATTTTACTAATAAGATGTTCTTTGTCAATAGGGATATGAATCTCAGCAGTCACCAAACATATTTACTGCTCCTGATCTTAGTTTCACTAATGAAGAATCAACAACAAGTGGAACTTTTTCCTCACTCAGAGAACATACAACATCAGCTACAGTAGCAAGTTGTAGTTCAACAAGCACTACAACCTCATATTTCTATAGAAGTATAACCAGTAGTGCCATATCAAGCACCAGTTGTGCAGAATACAACAGATACAAGAAAGTAACATCCTCCTGGATGGATGAATGACTTTATATCATTAAATGTTCATGATGATATTCCTTATGAATTATCTAAATACATATCTTACAAGAATTTGTCACCTAATATCAAAGTTACCTTGCAGCATTTTGTAACATTGTGGAACCTACATCTTATGCAAAAGCAGTGAAGGATCCAAGATGGCTAGATCAATGCAAACTGAGATAAAAGCACTAGAAAATAATCAAACATGGTAAGTGGTTCCTCTTCCATAAGGAAAGAAACCAATTGGTTGCAAATGGATATACAAAGTGAAGTACAAGGCTACAAGAAAAATAAAGAGATTCAATGCAAGATTAGTTGCCAAATGGTACATTCAAACTAAAGGCATGACAATCAAGAAACATTTAGTCCAGAGAGGAAGATGGCCGCCCTTAAGGACGATCACTTTTAAGCAATTGCGTGACAAGAAGTGACACATTCATCAAATGGATATCTATAATGCATTTCTACAACGGGATTTGTATGATGAAATCTACATGGATCTTCCACGAGGATTTAAGAGTCAAGGGGAGTGCAAGCAAGTATGTAGACTCTCAAAATTCTTGTATGGGTTAAAACAATCACCAACACAGTGGAATGCAAAGCTAAGTGAGGCTCTACTTAAGTGTGAATTCCATCAAAGTCAGTATGATCACTCTTTATTCATATAGGGGACTGGAAGTGGAATAATCATAGTCTTAGTATATGATGATGATATATTTATAACAGGTGAAACCTAGAGCAAATATTATAGACCAGAACTGCTCTACATAAAGCCTTCAAAATCAAGGATCTTGGAGAGTTAAAATATTTCCCTGTCATTGAGTTTTCAAGGTCAGATGAAGGAATTGTAATGCACCAAAGAAAGTATGCACTGGAACTAAGAGACTGGCCTGAGTGCTGCAAAACCAGCAAATACTCCTATGGATACTACTACAAAGATGACAACCAAAGAATATGATGATCACAACAAAGAAGCTACAAGTTCAGGTGATGAAGAATTGACATATCAAGGACCATATCAAATGATTATAGGGAAGTTGTTGTATCTTACTGTCATTAGACCTGATATATCATACAATGTGCAGACACTAAGTCAATTTCTTCAAAATCGAAAGAAGTCACATATTGATGCAGCTATGAGAATTATCAAATATATCAAAGGAAAGCCAGGTCAAGGAGTGTTACTGACAAGCAACAAGCAAGATGTTCTAACTGCAAACTATGATGCAGGTTGGGCTTCATGTCCCTTCACAAGAAAATCAGTTACAGGATTTGCAATCAAACTTGGAGACTCACTAATCTCCTGGAAATCAAATAAGTAGTGTACTGTGTCCAGAAGTTCAGCAGAAGCTGAATATAGAAGTTTAGCTTCAATAGTTGCTGAGTTAACTTGGTTAATTGGTTTAACTAAAGACCTTGGAATTCATGTACAACTACCTGCTTGCATATACAGTGATAGCAAGGCAGCTTCACAAATTGCTGCCAATCCAGTTTACCATGAAAGAACCAAACATATAGAGATAGACTGCTACTTTATAAGGTAGAAGCTTCAGCAAGGAACAATAAAGACCGAGTATATTTCAACTCATGATCAACTAGCAGATGTACTAACTAAAAGTTTGGACATAGTGCAACATGAATACTTGAGTTCCAAACTTGTTGTCTACAACATTTTCAGACCACAAAGTTTGAAGGGGAGTGTGGAGTAATGTAGCTAAAGGGTACTTTGGTAATTACAATTAGATAGTTAGTTACAGTTGTTAGTGAGTTAGTTAGTGATTAATCACATGATTAATTAGTTAAGCTAATCATGACATTACCTATATAAACAGAATCTTGTGCTAGTTTAAGACAGTTTTGCTAATATGAATTTTACTTCTTCTTCTTCAATCTCCACTCTTCTTTATCTTTCTCATTGCTTTTGGATTCACCATTGATGAATCTTCATCATTCTTCAACAAGTACTTTTGTAGTATTTGTTTACTATAAAAAGTGCTTTGAAGTACTTATTTTTAAGCCAAAAATAATAAAAATTATTCAAAAATCATAAGTTAGGAATTCTAGCTTATAATTTTTGGCTTATAAGCCATAAATTATAAGTCCATTCAAATAGACTCTGAATCTGATTCTGAGTTTACACATTTTTACTTAACATATGTAACAGTATGCTCAAATTATTGTGTACGTGTTAAATTTCCATGCGTGAAATTTTGAGAACATCTATGCTCTACAATTGAAGTGATAATTTAAGAACAAAAAATGCCTCATATTTTCACAAATACAACGGGGGAAAAAAGGAAGCAAAAATCTATTCATGTAAAAAACTAAAATTAAACTAGTAAAACATCTACATGCATTACGAAAGAAATTGTCTCAAACGATTGGCTGAAAACTATTTTGAGTGATAACGAAAATTTAATTTCTGGTCAAAATATATTTCTTGAAGTCACCAAACAGCTTGTACTAGAAGTTCAAGTTAGCTAGTTCTATGAATGTGAACAACATTGAGAATCAAAATTAGCAAATCAGCGTAGATTCCATATGTTTTCTTATGTTCTTAAATTTTTTAAGCTTATGTACATGTGAAGTATATGATTTCATTTGTTTTGGGGTTTTTCCTTAAATGTTGGGAGTACCTTTTAGGGGCCATTGGGAAAGATTATATTAGACTTGTAATGTGGGAATAATGGTTTAGGGATTTAATAATAACATAATTATTTAGTAGATATATTTTTAGATGATTGGTTCATTGGATTAAAAATGTGATATATGAGATATAATATAAAATATATGAATTATTTTTGCATTATATAAAACTGGATAAATTTTTATTTATGATTTTTGTAGTGATTTCTTAAATGATTTTGGGAGAAGAGCTCTGGAAAAAATGTATTTTTGTCATTTGATTGTTTTATTGCGAAACTAATCCCAAATTTTTTATCCCATATTAAATGTAGTAGAAATGTAATACCACAATTATGGTACAAATAATTCTAAGATTACTTATACCTGAATCAATAATTTCAATACCAATCATAGGATAAATTATCTACATTTTATCCAAAAATTATTGTCCTTCTCTCCTCAACCAAACGGCCCTAAAAGTTAAAATCTTTATGATAGTTTACACCAATCTTTTTCTATGAAATTTACAAATGATCTTTATGATTCTACAGTTTTCGCGGAAGTTGACATTAGTCATTTAACACCAATCCAATCTTATATCTCTTAATTTTATAAATATTTAATAATAAGTATTCTTATTAATCTATTTCTATTGGCCAATATGAACATAACTTATGTATATTGTTACATTTTGAAGAGAATATTTTGTTCTTCAGCACCACATCTTGAAATGAAGATTCTTTTTAATAGGAGAATTGAAAAAATCTATTAAAAAAATATCTGATGGGATAACAATACAATGTCCACACTGATGTTCGAGCTTGTGACAATTGTGGCCTATTTGATCATTGACCTCTCCCTTAAAATAAAATAAAAAGTGAAATTGTGACATATAGATCATGAGTTCGAACAAGAAAAAGCGATTACAACGCTTTGCGTTATGATAGATTATCTTTAAAATGCGATCCTTTGCGACCTATAGTCAAAACAAGGCTAACAGAGTATGTCAATTAATTTTCTTATATTTAATGACCTATGTCAAAGTTAAATTTATTTAACGACCTATAGTCAAAGTTAATTTATTAACGACCTATAGTCAGAGTTAAATTTATTAACGACTTATAGTCAAAGTTCACTTTAAGTGCAATTTCCTCTTTTGGATTTGTGAAAAAAAGAAACACGAAATTAAAAGGACACAAGAAAGATCAAGTCTTTGATCAACAGATAATTTTTCTTTTAACCTTTTCTTGAATATAACGAAACCTTACTGCCAATTGCAAGAGGCAAATTTATGTCACCTTTACCATGAAAATGACACTTCCAATTCATTTATTAACTCCAAGAAAAGAAAAGAAGTTCCAATAATTGAAAAGATCTCCATCAAAAAGTGAGCAAAATAAAAACTGTAAATATTGTGGTGGGACCAACCAAACAGAGTTTGATCAGTACTTTTTTTTTTTTTTTTTTTTTTTGTTATAAATAGAAAGAAAGAAGTGTCTTTGGAGATTCATAGGACATAGTCATTAACATCCATTTTCAATAATCTTTACATTTTTGGTGTCCTATGAATTTCCAGCTCAATCATCAACAACAATATCAAAGTTCTTGTTCTTGCTAAAAGACTTCACCTTTAAGTAAGTATCCTTTATTTTTCTTTATTACCATAAAGAAAAGAAAAAAATACCCTTTATTTCTTGTGCTTTTGCTTTTTCTCTGTTTGGTTCACCAGTTACTTTTCTTTTTCTTTTTTGGGTGTGTGTTTTTTATGGGGGTCTAGATAAAAAGTGAGTCTGATCTGTACTTAGATCTTAATTTTCAAGAAATATAATATAGTTTTTGCTTCTTACAAATTGAGTATGTTTCATTTTATTTTGATATGTTTCATTTTATTTTGATTCTTCCTTATTGTTTTAGGTACTTGATTGAGGACTTTATGTTGAATCTTCACATTGTCAATCAATCATCTAAAAGACTGTATATATACTGTAGTTGGTGATCTAAAGATTTTATCTTGGATCTTCATATTCATTCTTGGAAAGTTTAGGGTTTGGGAGTTAGGTAATATACTTTACAAAATTTAGATTTTGGGTTTCAAGTTGTTTAACCTTGCATTAGAGTTTACGGTTTAGGATGGAATAAAAAGTTTCTTTTTCTGTGCCTATTCTTATTTGGTTGCAAGAAAGCAAATTTGCCTACTTTCCAAAAGAAAATTTAGCAGAGTGGGCTCTTTAGTTCTTGGATCTCTGCAAATCAAAATTTGAATTTAGTTAAATAATTGGCACAAAGCTGACCTGATAGGACAGAATATGGGTGTTTTGATTAATGGAACTTCTTCCATTTGTTTAGGTGTGGCTCCCATTTTGATTTCTAAATTAGAGTATGCTTTCTAATGTTTTTCACTTGCTCTGTTGTAATGCTTCAATCACCTCTAGATGTTACATTGATGTGTATACTGTACTAAAAATGGTTAGATAAGAGGAATCTATCTAATCTGCTTCTGTTGGAGGAATACATATTAATTAACTATGATTAAATGAGCGAAGTTTATATGCAAACTCATGCTTCTATTGGTTTGGTGTAAACACCCTGTGCGGCTAAATTTTTACCATATCTTAATCTGTAGACTCACTATTGTGGCCTTCTTCAACATTTCTTGATTGCTACTTATTTCTATTTCTATGCAGATACAGTGCATTGAGTTCTTCCAAAAGTTTTGCTTGAAGAAAAATTCTTCATATTCCGTACTAGGTAAATTCTTATATCATTCTTTTTTTATAACCGTGGTGTCTGGGCCAGCTTGCGCGCTCCTCGACTAGTTTCATGAGCACCTGCTACCTCCCACCAAGACAGGTACTGGGTAACGCTGTCCACCTGACAGATGGGACAGTTAAAATTTTTGGATTACTACTAGTCTTTTGATTCTCAGTAGATGTTATCCGGTAATTGACCTGATGTTTATTTTATGTTTGAGTACTTAAGTTATGTCAAAAGTTAATGCATAGTACTAGGAAATGCTTCACAGAAAGACACATGAAGAATAACACAAATAATGGTAAAAATGGCTGCTCTGTTTCTCTTAAAAATGACCAGTGATCACCTTCTATTTGCATTATTTTGCCATCTTGGATGGAACTTTATCGCTTAACTTAAAACAACTACTGCTGCCACTTCGTCTGAGCAATCTGCTTAATCTTTTTCTACTTTAATTCCAAGGGAAACTAAATCATTTGAGGCCCTTTCTGAATGTGTCAAGTTAGAAAAATAGTTATGAAAAGTAACTTATGGCAAAATTTGGAATTATTTTTTTCTTTCCTATATGAAGATTGACTTGACTGCTGGTTTTGCTGAAAGAAAATATGGGACTTGAAGTCCCATATATCGTTTCTGATTGTCAAAATTTATTTTCATGTTCCAGGTTCCTATTCATAATGGGACTCTCACCATATACAACTCCAGCAGATGCAGGAGTGTTCTGTGTGATTCTGGTTAATACAGCCATATCCATCTCTATTGTGAAGGGGATGGTTCGATCTATTCTTCATGTGATTGGCATCAACTTTGCATCATGGGAAGAATATTCTATTGAAGGCCCGAGCTTGGACCCGTTTGAGTGTCGTGGGACCCCCTCGGGGTCATACATGGAGGAGTTCCGAAGCAGAACCCCTGCTGTTCGTTACGATTCATTGTGTATATCTAATCACCCTACTGCACAAGAATGCCCGGTATGCCTGGCAGATTTCAACCATGATGCAGAGATAAACTGTCTCTCATGCGGCCATGTTTTTCATAAGCTCTGTCTTGAGAAATGGCTCAAAAGTTGGAACGTCACCTGCCCTCTCTGCAGGGATTACATTATGCCTCAAGAAGGTGAGGAAGATACTTGTCCAATGTGAATTTTAGTAGTTTGTGAGGCTACTCCATCTGATGTATAGCTTAGTTGGGTAAAGGTTTTATAATTCTGTAACTTTTTATACTGTAATACTCTCTGCGTCCTATCATAGTGACGGGTCTCTTTGCTGCGACCAAGAATTCATACATTGTTGTACATATGTTATGAAATTGAATTTCCACTTCTGATGTTTTCCATCTTCTAGCTTAGCTAGCAACCAATAAGGGAATGTTTTGCTGCTTGATTGATATGGTGAAATGTAGCATATTCTTGATAGGTTTTTGCATTGTTCAAAAAATATCAGGCAAAGGCACAGGTTTTGAGTTTCCTGTGAAATAGATCTTCTTGAATCCCTTCCCATTCGATTTTTGGTTCAAGATTAAATATCTTTTCCGTGTGCAGCAAAGGAGGGGAGGATAGAGAAAAGAAGAAAAAGACTGAGGTCCAAGGTTATAAATGAAGGTTAAAAGTGAAAGAAGATAACAGGGAAGGAAAGTGGTTCCTTTTATAGTCTTTATTCCTCAAACCAAGTTTCATGTCAGGGTATTTCTACTTCTTGCAGTGGGGTGAAGAGGGAGAAGGCGGTTAGGAGTAGGATGAAAGAAACATGTGCAATCAAGCACAGAATGAACTGATAAATAAACAAATGTACATATAATCTTATTTCATCAATTTTCAACCTTAAGAATCAACTAATACTGTTTTCTAAGTAAACAAAGATCTAGAATTAGAAGAAGGAAAACAAAAGGCAATCAGAAGAAAATTGAGTCCTCGTGGACTCTATACATAGATGTGGCATATTATCTTATTGTTCTTGATGTTTTGTCTTATTGTGTTGTTCAGCCATCCTTCAAGTGGATTCTGCAGCAGCAACTGATGAATATAAACAAGAAAATTCTGAATGGAAATTTGAGGGGTGTGCTTCGGCCGTGAAGTTATTGCCTTGTTACATATTTGTTGATTCATTTTTGGTTCACACGACTTCAAGCAAATAATGTAGCTATAGGAGTTACGTGGAGGATATCCTATGCATGAGTAATATTATCTATTACTATATGGGATCCTGATTCTTGAATTAGACTCTATCCGGTACATTTAGGTGTGGAGATCGATGATCAGGATAGAAGGCTAGTGGTAGGACTAGTATTATTTCCCTTCCATGTAGGATAAGTATTATTTTCTTCATTCTACTTAGTATTCTCAGTTTTGCCTTATAGTTTCTTGTCCTTGATTTTCTGCCACTATCTGTTATTTCTTGTACTTCAAGTATTTTATTTATCTATTCCTTTTTCCAGATTGTTTATCATGGTCTTTGATCTTGCACTATTTCATATTCAATACTATAACTTTGAATTCTTTTGTTTATACGACCTTTTTTAATCTGGCTTGTTGAGGGTCTTTCGAAGCAGCTCACCTACATTGTAGGGGTAAGGTCTACTTACACTTTACCCTTCCTAGACCCCACATTGTGGGATTTCACTGGGTACGTTGTTGTTGTTGTTGTTGGTGGTGGTGGTGGTGGTACATTTAGGAAATTTTATGCACAAAAATAAAGGTGCATTCAGTGAGTGAATGAAATGAGATAATAGTACTACTGTCCTTTTTATGTTGAAGGACCTGTCTCTCAAATAAAAAGATTGATGTTCCATTATGAAGAGTGCATCCAGGGTAAAATGTTTGACAGACAATTATGCAATGCACTAGTAATCATCGCTCAGAACATAGATATGATAGATCACACAGTTGACATCTTTTTCAAGAATGAAAACCTCGATCTTTCGGTCCTTGTGGTTGAAAATTAGTCATTATCTTGAAGATTCATATTCCACAAGTGAACCTCTGTCGGGGTCCGAACCAAGCTTTTGATACATTGTGAATAATATTGAATTAGGTCTAATTTCTTCTATTGAAACTTTTAATTGATCGCAATTATTCACATATTAGCGGGGTTGTCTAAAAATAGAGCAGACTTCACTCCAAGTCTTGACTAATCTGGTTTGAAAGTAGCAAACCATAGGGACTTCCAGATAGTTCCACAATATTCTTACAAACAAATGTATTTCCTCATTTCTCGTCTATTTTTCCATTTTGTTTTTTCACTTTGTTGAATCATGTTATTTTGGCTCTAGTATAACGTAACGGCTTCAGGATGCGTCCCATATAAATCCAATAGAATAAAGGGAAAGGATTTTGGTTCTAATGCAAAAAAAAAAAAAAAAAAAAAAAAAAGAATGCCAACTTCAAGATCATAAAAGAACCATAAAGGGCACTAAATTGACAAAAAGACTAGGGAAAAAGCATCATGAAAAAAACAGAAAGAAATCAGCAGATATTTTTTAAAGAGCTGAAACTAGATCCTCAGGAAAATTATTTTAATACCTGTTGATGTAAGATTTGAGAGTTGATGTTTTTCAAATATACAAGGGGTTTTATTTCTGAAGGGAAATAGGAAAAGGGGCAAGAAGAAGGGAAATTTTAAGCATTGGTTTGGAGACTTTTTTGTGTCACCCTAAATAATACCAATTTATTGCCCCTCTGGTTCATAAAATTGTTCTAATAGCTTTTCAAAAATAACAATGACATTTTCTATTTGAGAAACAGATCTTGGTTTCCTTAATTAAAAAAAATGGTTTTTCAAAAACATAAGGTAAACTAAATACAGGTGTTTTTATAAGAATTGACACAATTTTTATCGAGGAAATGACATAATTGGTCCCTTATAGTTGAGGGTAATTTAACGTAATCTCTTAAATTTTGGTCCTTTAAATTTGTCAAATTGAGCACCTTTGATCTCCTTTAAATGCTAGAAATTGCAACAGAGACAATTGCACTAGACACCAAAAGTAGCAGAACTTGCACCTAAAAGACCTGATACTCTAGAAATAGACCAAAAATAACAAATTTGGAAAAACTGCACCTTCAAATGTGAGGATTAAGCAAACTATATTAGAGATGCTAACTTAGATTAGAAAAAAGGGGCTAATTTTTACACACCCTTTCTTACAGAGTACCCCCCCCCCCCCCACACCACCACCTATTTTTTTAACTAAAAGATTTGGAGGGTTACTCTATTTTACATTAAAACAAACAGTGTTAGAATTATCCATATCACTAACTACGTATTAAAATAAATGTATAAATTCTTATATACATATATATATATATATAATGGACCGCATTCACCTGTCCTGAGGAACATTTTGAATGGTTAGTAATGCCATTTGGATTTTCTATATATATATATATATCTTGCTAACCTACTAACCATTCAAAATGTCCCTACTACAGGGGCGGAGCTACACTACGGGAAGGGTGGTCAGATGAACACCCTTCGCCAGAAAATCATGTCGTATATATAGGTTAAAATTGCCTAAGACGGATATATTCCATAATTTGAACACCCATGAGCAAACTCAGAGGCGCGGCCCAGTGGTGGAGGGTGTTCAAAGTGTCCTGGAAGTCTTGTGTTCGATTCTCCACTGCAGCCTTTTACCTCTACTTTTTACAGGAAAAAACAAGCTGGACCAAATAACTAATAAATAAAACTTATTCTTTAAAACAAACCATACCAAACATCTAAGAATATTTCGAAAGATATAATTGTCACTTTTGTTTCAAATATATTTGAATTAAGTTTTCATTTGTAAAATTTCCTTTGTTAAATTTTTTACTTTATTTTTTAATTATACAATTTAAGTTTCATTACAAGTATCTTTATAATTTGTTAAAAATTTTGTAGTCTAAAATGAATTTGTGCACCCATTCAATTTTCGTGCACATATTTATCAAAAAAAAATTTACTTTTCAAAGAATGAACACCCTTGATAAAATTTCTGGCTCCGCCCCTGCCCTACTACATGAAGGTAGTAGGTTAGCATTCTACTCATTTGTGTTTTCCTGAAACGCCCTTAATACTTTATTGCTACTCATTTGTAGGGCATTTCAGGAAAACACAAAATGGATAGGATGCTAACCTACTAGGTTAGCAAGACCATATATATATATATATATATATATATATATATATATATATATATATATATATATATATATCAACGTTTCTTCATCTCCTTAACTACTTTTGCTGTGGTCTCTGAACTTCTTTCAGTTTCAGTTGTCTCTCATAAGATATTAAGGTCTTGTATGTGTTACTGACCTATATTGAATTTAATTTAATGTAAATAGGATCAATATATCATTTTCAAAAACTTTTTTTAAGTGAAACGCATTTTAAAATAATATTTATGTGATTTTTAGAAAAAATGCATTTACTAATTAATAAGGGGTACACACGCAAACTGCGTGCCCAGAGACACATATATATATAATCTGAGCCAAAATTCATATAATAAAATGAAACCAAGACATTCTCTAACCTTTCGACAAGTCCACTTTGGCTACGGTGTTTTCTTATATAGAGTTTCTGAATCTCTCTCGTTGAGAACAACGTAGAGCTCTCTGGTTCCAAAAAAAATAGTCAGATCTTCCCTTCCATCCCTAATAGACAAAAAGTTATTTTGTTTATTTTTTTTATCCTGCACACTTAGTAAATGGTAGTAATGATTTGTATTTGAACTTATTTTCGCAGGCTAGAAGGTAAGGTAGCCATGTATAGAAAGTTTGTATTTTTAGGGTCAATTTGTGCATTGTACTGGCGAGTGTCATGGGTGCTAAGGCTAGTACTCCACCAGCTGCTTCCCCCACTGAGCCCAAAACTCCTCTCCCTGCTAAAGCACCAGCCACTACTCCCACTACCTCTATTGTTACTGCACTAATATCAGCATCAACTAAAACACCAGCAAGTTCTCCATAGCGGGAATGTTGCATTTGGAAAGGGTCTTTCCGATGAATCACATTGTTGAGTTGGAGGAGCCGAGATCGAGCTAGGTACGCTCAAATTTTGCAGAGTTTCTTTGGTGGAATCGTTAATTTTACACCAATTATCAGTTCTTCTGATCCCTTTCTCCCCAGGTATCTTTCTTACTACGATTGATTGAAAAGATTAACTAGCTCATTTTGTTCTATTATTATTGTCTTTGTTTTAACTCTTTCTACACAACCAATGTAATTGACTATCGTCTTTATCTTGTTTTCTATAGTTTGCTGTAATTTTAGCATTTATTATACAAAAGTAAAACTAGGATCCCCACCAAGAGAATACAATGTGCAATTTGATATGGAAGAGATATCTCGTGGGTTACATGTAGTTCCTGCAACGATTGTCCTCAAACAAGTGGATTCGGGGTAGAAAATATTTTCCTTCATATTATCATTAATTCTTCAGTTTCTTGTATAAATTATGATATAGCTAGCAAATTATTCTTTCAGAATTTCCTAACACTATTATGTACTTACAGGTTGAGCTGAACTTCCAAGACACTGCCAGCTCATCAACTGCGTCTCTCATCTCTTGTTCAGACCGAATGTGTCCTTCGACTGAGTGCCCTAGTGAGACAAATCAGTGTGCTTACACCCTGCATTACTCAGATTTGAGTGGCACAATCGCCTATGGTGTGTTTAACAAGAATGTGTTGCTGTAGATGTATACCACACACACATCTTTAATAATATATATATATATATATATATATATATATATATATATATATATATACATATATATATGTGATATTAATATATTTTTACAAATTGATATGGGATGCACGTGTGGCGAACGGAATGTAGTTGATATATACTGTAAATGTTATTTACCAAGAATAATTCTAATTATGGTAGAAAATCAGGGCGAATCCTAATACAGACTTCATTACAAGTCCCTCCAACCCGATTTGGAAGTAGCAAACTATAGGTATATACTGTAAATGTTATTGACCAAGAATAATGCACTTGGTATACTTGAACTTACTTTCGTAGGCTACAAGGTAAGATAACCATGTATACGAAGTTTGTATTTTTAGTGTCAATTTTGTGCATTGTAGTGGCGAGTGTCACGAGTCAGACACCCGTGGATGCTAAGGCTAGTACTCCACCAGCTGCTGCCCCCACTAAGTCCAAAACTCCTTTCCCTGCTAAAGCACCAACCACGGCTCCTAATACCCTGTTGTTACTGCACCAATATCAGCACCACTAGCTAAAACGTGGGAATATTGCGTTTGGAAAGGGTGTTTCCGATGAATCACACGGTTGAGTTGGAGGAGCTCATAGCTAGAGATCGAGCTAGGCACACTCAAAATTTTACAGAGTTTCTATGGTGGAATCGTCAATTTTACACTTATCGGTTCCTCTGACCCCTTTCTTCCCGAGTATCTTTCTTACTACAATGGATTGAAAAGATTAACTAGCTCATTTTGTTTTGGTATAATGGTCTTCATTTAACTCTTTCTACACAGCCAATGTTATTGACCATCGTCTTTCTCTGGTTTTATATCCTTTGCTGTAATTTCAGCATTTGTTATACAAAAGTAAAACTGGGACCTCTGTCAAGAGAGTACAATGTGCAAATTGATATGGGAAGTGATATCTCGTGGGTTACATGTAGTTCCTGCAACGATTGTCCTCAAACAAGTGGATTTGGGGTAGAACTTCTTTCTCTTCAAACTGTTGTTGCTTCTTTAGTTTCTTGTACAAATGATGATATAGCAAATTATTCTTTTCAGAATTTCCTAACACTATTATGTACTTGCGGGTTGAGTTGAACTTCTATGACACTGCCATCTCATCAACTGCATCTCTCATCTCTTGTTCAGACCCAATGTGTGCTTCGGCTAAGTGCTCTAGTGAGACAAATCAGCGTTCTTACACCTTGTGTTACGCAAGATTTGAGTGGCACAACCAGCTAGCTATTATGTGTTTAGCAGGAAGGTTCTCCTATAGATGTATATCCCACACACATGTTAAACAATAATATATATGTGATTTTAAAATACTTTTACTAATTTACACGGAATGCACGTGTGGCACACGGAATGCACGTGTGGCGCACGAGATGCACGTACTTGGTATATAATGGAAATGTTATTGACCATCGTCTTTCTCTGAAACATAAAGAAGTACAAGTTTATGAACATATTTTAAGTTTTTACTAATCAAGATTTTGATTTAGTAGTAAACCATTCTTCACCTAAACAGCCAGCTGAATCATTTGTAACTAGGCATGATGATTCACTCTACTCGGCGAGTAATGTGATGCTTCAACAGTGATCAGGTATGCACAAATACTTCATTCATTTCTTTTTGTAGGGAAAATGAGTAAAGTTGAGTTGCCTCATGCATGATCTAGTATTTCTGCTTGAAGATATCATTTGACAAATGTTGCTTCTTCTTCTTCTTCTTCTTCTTTTTTTTTTTTTTTGTGTGGAGAAATCATTTGACGTAATTCTTCAAATGTTTTGTATCCTTAAGTACGTTTTGTTCTCTCACAATTCTATGTCTACAGACCTTATTCTTTTAGTTTATGTTTTCCTATGTTTATCTCTTTTAACCAGTGCATGCATTTGTTTTTCAACAGAAGCTAATACCTTGATTTGAAATAAAAAAAAGGTGCAGTATCCGCTCAGCCTGGGGACCTGACCATGATGGATAGAGTAATTGATGGGATTTTTAGGTTTGACCAACATGGTCTTTCAGTAATCTCTCAACTTTCTTCAGGTGGAATTTCTCCGAAAGTGCTTTCACATTGTTTGAAAGGAGAGAGATATGGTGGAGGTATACTAGTTCTCAATGAGATTTTGAATCTGAGTATGGTCTACAATACCCTTGTTCCATCAAAGTACGTATTATTTTTTAATTACCATATGATAAACTTTTTATTCTAGATTAAGATGTTTTTAACTTAAAAGTTTCATGGGTGCAGTGTGTCTTATGTTATAAGATAATCACTGTATTCTTGATAGTTTGCGATACTATTAGAGCATACTAATGTGCCAAAGATGATCCCATGCATGCCATTTGGTTCCAGTCATTATGCCTTCTACACCTTTATATCTGCGTTAATGTGGAAGATTGGTCCTTCTTGCTTAGAATTGTTAATAAGTTGTGCATTAGGTCTGCATCTTGCAGCACAAGTAGATATTTATTGCCACATATTTTTCTGCTCTTGAGGGCAGCAACGTAAAGTTGTGCCCGCGTGACCGGTCCCTTGTTCGTTTCATTAATTTGACTTAACTTTACATAAGACAAAAGATGGGGGCTAACCGAGCACCGGCTCATTAGCAGAGTATACTACAAACACCTACAGACGGATGTAAATGTTTTATTCATTTATCGTTATAGGTAGATAACAATAACAATGATAAAGTAGCAAGCATATGCGCGTAAGCTGACCAAGACACCACAATTATTTATTTAAAAAGAAGTGACAGGCATATAAAAGACGGATTAGACATTTCTAAGTACATCAGGCCTAGCTAGAATCAAGGATAGGGATTCTTTATAGTTTTGCTTTTGGGAAGGTTGAATTGCAGAAACTGCAACACTTACACCAAGCCATTAAAATATGAGAAGAGGTTGCTGCTGAGTATCTTTGTGTCTCCCCACCAAAACAGCAATAAGATCAACAATGTTCTAATATTGTCAATATGAATCCTGGAGATCAAACAAAGCATTGAATGCCATAGGTTGTCATGAGCTGTTTGGATGTCCAACATCTTAACTAGTCCAGCAATTTCTTTTATCAAACACACATTTTGTACAAACATTCAATTCATGATAATGTCCTATCTGTATTGAATAATGGAAAAGGCAAACCTAAGATAAATAAAGAAAAAATATAAATCACAGAATCTCTTGGGCACAAGCAAGATTTCCTAATTTTCAACTAGTGCTTTAAAAGCTGTATCATATCAATTTACTCCCACATACTCACCACTGTAATAAATCCAGCAAACCTGGTTATGTCAGCATCTGGCTTGTGCCAAGCACCAATAACAACAGTCCAAGTACACCCCTTTTTAATGTCAAATACTTTACAAATTAAGAATTGGAAGCAAAAAGGCAAGTAAATGTATGAAAATCCCCTAAACCCCTCATAGCCCTAAAAGAGTCCTAACCTACCAAAATAAGGATATATAGGAAAGAAATGCGAAAAAATGACCGAAACAAAAAGAGTAAACACTGAAAACTATCGAAGGGCTAATAAAATGTAATGGAAAACCGATTTGCTTATACCTGCCTCAAACTAAAGACTGTCACTATTCGTTACAGGAGGATTTACCCTTTTGAATCCTCAATCCCAAGCAAGAAAAGAGATACCTCGTCTTTTTTTCTTTTTCTATTTTTTTTTTTCAGGGAGGGGGGCATTTCTAATAGATTTACAGTCAACCTGCACAGTGATTGTCTTTTCGGCACTTGCTGGATACTTCCTCCATCTCCAAACTAATTGTAACCCCAAAATTGTAATCAAGAATATCATTTCTTCTTTCTGGTTTACAAATGGCAGGACCAGCTGTCCTTAGTAGCTACTCGGCCAGTTAATTTGTGAATGTTGAGCTTGCTGATAGACAGTGGCTGTTGGTCCAACCATATCAATTGGGCCAGCCATTGTCTGCGCCTGTTGCATAAGCGGGTGAATGCTCTGTGCTGTCACTGGTTGTGGTGGATGATAAAGACCAGCAATGTTTCCATGGCCAGCTTGTGTGGGAGTAAAAGCCATTTGACCCTGGGGTAGGTTATAATAAGAACTTGCTTGCAAGCTGGATAAATCTCGACCTGGAGTAATCCACACACCTGAGCCCTCACTCTGCAACAACAAAATTGTTCACATCTTCAAAAAACATAAATAAAGTACCCCCCAAAAAAAAAAAGCGAGAGAGAGATAGATGATAAACACAGCCAAGAAAGATCTATGGGCTGAGGCCCTACATAGAGAGTCTATTTTAGAATAATCATCTATAAATTTGGAAATCTTTATAAGATAGTGGACATAGTATATCAAGGTTACACGTTAAATTATTTTAGCCGATACAAAACTCAAAGCAACCAGTATACAAAATAGTTTACCACATGAGTCAAAAGAATAAATCATAGTACAAGCTCACTCATGATTAGCTTTACAAAATGAAAGAGAATATGTCAGTTTCAAAAGAGGAGAAGCCTTTCCAGACAGACTAGAGGAACATGCCAGTTTAATTTCACACTGTACCAGCCCAATAAGGCAATTACCATCAGGTTTGTCTTACTCAAAAGCAAAGGTGTCCTAAAGGAAAATTACTTGACACCCTCACAAGAACAAGGGATTCCATAAACTTACTCGAAAGGACTGCCATGCAACACAATTTATAGTTTGCCAGAATGTTGAAAAAAGCAAAGGAAAATTGAAAATGTTGGCAAGTATACACAACCCTACAAGGGGGTAGTAACCCAGACAATATACGTATACAGCTTAATAATCATATAATTATCACTTAGAAATTTAGAACTAGTTTCATCAGTTTTAGGCCCTTATAATTCGGCTCAAAGAATTACAAGTTCTGATGTAATGGATAATTTTTATATGGTTTGGCAAATGCCAAGGTTAGAATGATGAAAATATCTTCTCACTAGGGGTAAATCAATAAGGACCCTATTATTCATTTCTCTTTCTCCATCGTTTTTGGGATAGCACCCCCCTTGCTGCTGTTCTTAGGGGGTGATCTTTCATCATTACACAATCTCCTTTGTTCACTGTTCAAAGAGATTAGAGATGATGTGACTAATGTCAACTGTCAAGTAACTGCTTTTTGATAAAGCATAATGTCAAGTAAATGTTTCAATAGTAAAAAAGATAATATCAATATAGGTTTGAACTAAACGAAAGACCAACCTGTTGTTGACCACTCACGTGAACATTATTTTCCCTCAACGAAGAAGCAGAAAGATCCTCATTAGAAGCAGGGTTTCCAGGTCCTGTAGATGCACTAGAGTTATAGTTGGATGTAGAGGATCCATATGGCCCGTACGTCCCAGGCACTCCAATGTGAGTTGAGTTTCCTACATTAGCTCCTGGCCTATATTGTGAAAGTGAGTATCTGCCAGCAGCAGCTGGTGGAGGCGGATAGACACTACCAGCCTGAGGTTGCTGGGGAAATGCACCATTGCTTAAGAATTGATGGATGGCTGTTGGTGGAACATAATACGGAGAAAAGTAGTGAGCATATGGGATATAATTTGGAGGATAATGAGGCACATGCATCCCTGTAGCTTGTCGAAATACAGGGAGAGGTTGCTGAGTTACAGCTGCTGAACTCTGCATAAGCCCAGCAGTTTGAGTTGCAAGTGATGTTGGAGCCGCTGTGTTTCCTCCCTGCAAATCATTTTAAAGACATATCAACAAGGAGTACCTTACTGTTGATATTAGCTGAACTTAGCAAGTAGAAAATTAAACAACTAACCCAAAAGTTAAACTATTGTTCTGTGAAATTTTTTAACAAGTACATGTTGTGAGAGTCTGAAGGCACGAAATCCACCAGAAGAACTAAAATAAAGTTCGCTAAGTCATAAACACAGGCATGAATCTTGAATAGATTTACTCTATATTTGGTGACTCACTGCAACACCATGGGAGAACTCATACCATTTAGCATCAATCTTCTTGTGAACAGGAAATTGGTAAAATGTCAATATTTAACAGCAAAACTAGGCACCTGAATACACTTACAGAACCTATAAAACATTCGCTCAAATGTGACTGAAGTTTCTAAGAATGCAATTCCAAAAGGTTGCGATAGTGTTCACTACAGTACACAAATAATGTATACTATGTTAAAAGAATTTTGTAATACTCTAGAGATATCTATTTCTTATAACAATTTCTTGAAGTATACTAATCATATAAGTTCACGTAAACAGCTCCGTGTTCCCATTTCATCAAGCTAAAGAATCAACCAACTAGAGACATTGAACTGAACCCTGCTGAACCGCAACCATGATAATAATAATTATGACTTGCGTCAATACATGGGGTAAAGAGAGCTTTTAACTGGGTTCTTAGCAGAAACGCAAACCTTCCATCTAGGCTAGACACATCATTAATAAAGGAAACTAATCAATGGACAAGTTAGGAAAGCAGAGCAGAGGAACTCATTACTGTACAAGGGAACACAAGACACACTTCTGTTGATGCGATGAAGGGCAAGGGAAGCATTGGGAGAAGGTCGAGTACATAACACCCCCCCCCCCCCTTTCTTATGTTTTCCAGCAAAGAGTAATGCAAACAATAGAACATATTACTTGATAGAGTACTTTCAAACCTCTTGAGAAGATTGAGAAGTGTGTGGAGGCACAACTGCAACACTGCCATTGTACTGGGAAACACCTGCTGAATGGAAGGGTGAAATGCGGCCATCACTATCAGCACTCGAACGGTAGAATTGGGCGTAGTAGCCTGTTGGGTCAACGGGTTGCTGAACCTAGAGGAACAAATGATTCGTTTTAAACATTCTTGATTATGAGAACTAAATTTTCATAAATCAGTTGTGTATCGATTCCACATGGTCTCAAATCTCTCGGAATATGTCAAATCATCCGAACAACGATATTTACTATTTACTGTCAGATATTTCCTACATTCAACATTAATATAGACCCCGGAATAACTCAACAAAGTGTGAGATTTTAGGACCTTGCCACTCACAAGTGAGGTGAAACCAACGCTGACAACACATATTACAATCTACAACAAGGTGTTCATCTAACTATGGATATTTACTTACGAAACTTGCAACTTTCTATACCAAAAGCTTCAGAACCAATATAATCACAGAATATGGAAAAAGAATCATCAGAGAATGAAGGCTTACGACAAAGTTTGGAAGACGAGAAACATCACGAGACTGTGACTCAGAGTTTTCAAAAGGCACGAGCTGACTGCCTAACGTTGGTGGCACAAAACCAAAACTATAGTTCGGGGATGTATGAACAACTGAATACTGATGGCCTCCTTGCAGATTCTCTTGGTTAGATTCACTGTACTCAGTAACAGAGGATGAGACATCTTCTGGCTTTGCAGACAAATTTTCCTGCCCACCTGAAGGCGGAGATTGATCAGAACATTCTGCACGCTCTGCAGTTGTTGATGGATTTTGATCCCTGCATTCACCCACAAGGAAGAAAATGTTAACATGTAAATGTGCTACAAATGAAGTATATATCTAATCATGGATCAGTTAAGTGTGATATAAAAGATTCCATCAAGATCTAAACTACAAGGCTAAAGGCAACAAGTTCATATGCACAGAAAATATTCGGAACAGGGGAGGCGCTTAAAAGCTAAAGAATAAAGACATTTTGAATAAGATATTTTAGGTCTCATCTTCAAGAAGATTTTTCTGAAAAATCGAATTACTGGCTTCTGTCCAAGAAATTATTTCTTAAAACTCTTGAAAAGAAAATCAATTCGCATTTGTTTAAGATTTTGAAGTTTTTTGGAAAAAAAATCAATTCACATCCAGTAACCAAAAAAGATTATTCATCGGCTTTTGGCTTCCAAAACCAGACCAATTTGGTTTAATTTTTTCAAATCAAACAACTCTTGGTTTTAGTTTTTGGAATGTTTCCTTACCCCTTGCCAAACCACACACAGCTGCCAGCTGTCTGGACAAGTGAAGACTGACCTTTCAGTAACTAAATTTTTTCAATCTTCAAAATATTGGAAAAATATATTACTTGAATATCCAGTATAATATTACTGCAAAACTGGACTTCCAGACAAACCATTCCCTCATACCCCCTATAATAAATAAAGTATCTTTCATAAGGTCAATGTATAGATCTCAAACTGGAGAAGCCCCTTCTACATACGTTGGCATCCATCAACACATTATATGCACTTCTCTTCTATTTGCAGTGTCATATAAAACAGCAAAAAAAGGACATTCCAAATAATCCCATGTTAATTAAAGTTCTAACAGGTGAAATATACTGATACTACTCATCCTAGTCCTTCATTCCCAGACTAAAAGGAGAGCAACCCAATAGCTTTCATAAGTCACAAGCCAACTGAGGGAAGAGAAGTGAGATGACAGACCTCAAAAGTTCAGTTGTCGTTTCTTCAATACCCTCAGAAGTTCCAGAGAGTGATGGAGTCTTTTCACTCTCAGCAGCATTGTTAGTGCTCACGGCTAAATCCAGGCTAGCTTCAAAACTTCCAAAACAGAAACCAAGTTTTTCAGCCTCAGGCACATGAAGGTGGTTAGGGATAATGACATTCTGAATATCTGAAATGTGTGATTTTTCTAACTTCTGCTGCAGTTCCAAAGTCCCTTCCTTTGTTCCAACATCGACAGCCGGAGGCTGCGGTTTAGTATCAACTTCAGCAGAAACTGTGGAAATATCAGATGAACCAGCAGCAGATGTAGCAGAATTATTGTTCGTAGGCTTTGGCTTCCATTCCTTACCAGGACCAGCTGTAGTGAAATGCGAAGGACAAGTTTTTAGCTTCAGCACGACATCATGTTTTAATATTCAAGTAAGAAACCTTAATTCCAGAGTTCAGCTTTTTGTTCTCTTTCCATTTAACAGCTAAAATCAAATTTAACAGACAGCAAGAGTATCATTACACTCTGAAGCCACAAAAAATGTAACTATTGAGTCATCTGGAGATTAGAGAGTAAACAACATCTTGAAATAATTCCATGACTTCACAAGCGACAACACCATTCTATTTTGGAAAATTAAAGATTAATGGTGGATGGCCCTAACTAGGACTATAGGCACAAGGAGGAGAATACAAACCGGAAAATGCAGATAATCAGAAGAAGAAAATTGAAACTGCAGATGAGAATAGGAAAATGACCTTTAATCTCTTCACATGGACAAACAAAACTACCAACTGGAAAAAAAAAAAAAAAAAAAAAAAAAATTCACTCGGCTCTAGAAAAAATCAATCCAAAAAGGTTTAAAACTTCTTACGAAATACAAAAAGAAAAGGTAGAAAAATCATTGAACACGTCATTAGAGGGGGAAATCGAGTACTTCAATCGTCAAGTAAGCACCATTAGTACATTTGCAGTAGCAATATCAATTAAAAGAATCTTCTGTGGAGGGGGAGGGGGGAAAGAAACAATTTACTATACCTTTTTGTGGCCCAACCACTGGTGATCGGTTGTTGTAATTAGAAGTAGGCCTACTAAGAGAAGGAACACCTTGAGCCGAAGAAGCACTTAGTGAGGACTCCGGAAGCTGATTCTTTGCAGGCCCCTGAAATTTGCTTGACATGTTTACTTGCACAGATGAACTTCTAGAGTCAGAAACCGCTGTCCAAACATAGGCAGAAACAAATACATGAGCTTCATTAACTGGATGAGAAATTATTCTGTCTTCCTTGAACCTCCAAACAATGACAAAAAATAAATGATGACGCAACAGTATCAAGACTGTTGAAAAATAAGGACATATGTCCAGACAAGTCTTCATAGGCTTACCAGTGGCTGTCTTGCTCCCATTACAGTTGGTAGGAACATGTTCAAATGGAGCACGCTGGCCACTGACTTCTCTTCGAATTGTACCAACTGCACCAGGGGGTCGTGAATCATGAGATGGCAAAAGAACAAGATCAGACGCTGAAAAAGCTCCTGACGAAGGTGGTGAAGACAAGGATGTTGAAGAGTTGCGGGAGTTTGGCATCTTGTGTCCAAGCATATCCCCGGTTCCCACAGACACTCTAGGGCTTCTGTTCACATCATGACTTGGAGATTGCAGAGGTTTCTCCGACTTAATAGAGCCAGCACCTGCAGTGGCTTCAGATTGCTTAATCCCTCTTCTTGATAGTGCACGGGCATCAGGTAGAACATTGTTACTCCCAAAAGCTACAACACCAGGCCCATTGGCTTTGGCACTTGATGAGCTGAAACGGTTAGGAAAAAATATAAGACTACAAAAATATTTGAGACGAAACCATGTATGGAAAACAATAAACCACATTTTGTAATCTGAAGAGGTATAACACCGGCGCTTCAAGGAGCATGCATATGCCGTAATGCACATAGACAGAGCAAAATCCAAAAACATCATTAACACCTTGAAGTATTCTTCCCCTCAACAGTAGGCATGGAAGATGGGTTGACACTCTTCCCAGAAACATGACTGGCTCCATTTTCCTTAGCAGCTCCAGAGTTCCTTCCACCACCAGCATCTGATCAAACACACACACATCAATTATGAGTGGATAGGGAAAAGGGGGCCCATAAGACTCAATCTGAAAAGTATTGTGAAAATTATTCCAAGGTAAAGGAAAAGTTTACATGTTACCAGTTTCAGAAAAAGGTAAAGGAAAAGGTTTCAATATGTTATGTTAATTGTTCAAAGCCTACTTGTGGAAAACATTAAAAAAAATTGAAGTATGAATTAGTTATAATTTTGGAGCAACTTGTAATGTGCTTAAATATATCAGGCTAAATGTGTAAAAAGTGAGACAGACTGTTGATTAGAAGCGGCATCACCTCACAATAACGTAAAGTAGTAGTATTAATTTGGATTCTTAGAGATGACAGCCTTCTGTCATTTGGCAAAAAGGGCAAATGAAATAAAAAACGAAAGTAGGTCAAGCAATTAAAAAGAACACTAAAATCAAGATATCAGAAAAATTACAAATATGAAATCACCAGGTTCAGCAGCAGCATAAGAGATCAGAAGTCAGAGAAGATAATAACAAAATGGATGTTTACCAAGCGAAACATGGCGAGAAGTGAAGTTTCCCCGACTCCCCTTGTTCCCCCTCCCCTGCATAGCTGGTTTCCACTTCGGTTCAGCAGACTCCTTGTTCAAATTCTGCAAAAAGGCAATTCAAGTTATAACAATATAGAAACAGCACGTGAAAGGCCAAGAAAGTATATTGGGTCCTTAAGAGAGAACATGTGAAGCAATTAAAGCAAAATGCTGATACCAAAATTGAACTTTAGCATGGAATTCTACGGGAAGAAAATCATTTGACATTCATGGAGCCCACAAGAGCAAAAAAAAAAAAAAAACCAATTCAGCCGGGGTGCTCATTCCTATTTGCACATTCCCTCTTTTACTGCACTAGTCAGGTCGATTAAACCAAATAGACATTCTATGCACCATAAAAATACATGATTTTCTTCAGCAAACCAGCCAGATAAGTTGTAACTTAGATGACAGTGGTTAAATAGAGAAGGCATTAACACATGCCGAACAGCATTATCTTACAAGAGGTCTGCTTGAGATGGTACATTACATTCTTTCTAGTGCCGGGCAATAAATTGCTCCACCACCCTACGTTCAATGTTGATTCCATGAATCTGCATCAGCTAATATAATCACTTGTCAATATGTGCGTGCACTACATTAAGCTCTTTGGGTACCTAGAATCAGCTGAGGCCTTACTTTGCAAATCCCCCACCCAGAAAAACATTAATAAGTTAATGAAAATTAACAAATTAACCTGAATGTCTATGCCAGTTCATAAGAAATTTACAGGAAAATCATGTCAGCATTATTCATGCACTATGGGTCTTTGTAGAGAGCAATGTGAGCATGCAAATCAGTAACTAACCATACCTCTCTTCTTCTGTCGCGTTTGCTTTTTACTTCATGGAATGTATCTGTAAATAACCCCTCAAATAGATGAGTAAAGAGAAAACAAATTTTATATTGCCATAGCGAGGAAGTGCAACAATGAGAAGAGCCTGGCTGGGGCAGTATGCATATGCTGTGGTTTTAAATAGAAATAACCTCAGATAATATCAAAATAGATAATAAAAGAACACATAAACAACACCCATCTATGCATCTTTTACACGCAAGCATGTAAATTGTCAATATGGTTGGTTCAGATTTCTTTTAAAGAAGGCCTCCGAACCAACTATCATAAATATAACAAAGAAAACAACAAGGACGAACCGACAGCCATATTAATTGCTTGTTCAAATTAAATACAAAACACATCGACAACTCCGCCGTGCACCAAACAGAGGATGAGAAGTTTGACTAAACCATCTCGATAAGAAAAGATAACTGCAAAATGTTATCTTGAACAAAAAATGAAATATATATCATCAAACCTCGGCCTCAATCTCAAACTAGTTAGCATTAAATACAAAGTACATCGACAACTCCGCCTTGCACAAAATAGAGATGAAAAGTTTGACTAAACCTTCTCGATAACAAATGATAACTACAAAATGTTATCTTGAACAAAAAATTAAATGTATATCACCAATCAACTGGACCTCAATCACAAACTAGTTAAGACCGGTCTTTTTTCCAGATAAGTTGTTCGTACTTCGTACTGGCTATATGAATTCTTTCTGGCCAGTCTGTCGCAGTCTCAATTCATTCCAATACTAAAAAGTTCATGTTTTAAGGCAAATTTAGGGTTCTCTAAAACTAGAGATTCTGTCAAAACAAAGGGGACTCTCCGAAAGCTTCACTGAGCACCAAAACAAATTAAAGACATTGTTTTTAACACACACACAAATATATATATATGCTCAAACTAATTCTAACAGCCCTGATAAAGTCCACCATTGAAACCCAATTAGAACTGACCAAATTCATTCAAATATTTAAAAAAATCAATTTTTAAGGCAAATTCAGGGTCCTTTAAAACTAGAGGTTCTGTCAATATAACTGCAGAAAAAGAAATTCTTCTGGGAGGACCAAAACACATTAAAGACACTGTTTTTTACACACATATATATGCCCAAAGATATTTTTTAACAGCCCTGCTAACAAAAAAATCAAATATTCAAGAAACAAAAAAAATCTCACCAAAACTGAGTCTATAGAATAATCAAGAACAGAAAAAAGATCCCAAATAAAAGCAAAGATCAAAAACCCATATCATCCACTATAAACACAGCTAAATAGATATATATGAAAAAAGGAGTTTTGGGGCAGTCTCATTAGGATCCATGGAACATTCGATAAGCATTAAAACAAATAAAAGACTTTGCTTTTACACATAATTTTAACAGCCCTGATAAGACTCATACAAAAAATACTGTTCAAAAAAAAAAAAAGACAACAAAAGGGAAAAAAAACAGAAAGAAAGATGAAAAAAAGGAATACATGAAATAATCAAAAGGCAGACCTTGCAAAAGGAGTTTTTGGGTAGTTTCATTGGGATCCATACAACATTCTTTGAGCATTGCATATATCTCATCATCACTGTGATTTCCAGTGATCTCTTTTATGTCCAAGATCGTTTTCCTGACACCCCCAGGGATTGAAACCCTAGTGTTAGTGTTAGTGTTGCTGCCACTACTCATCTTCAACACCACCAACAACAACCCCACACAAACAAATATTCCTAGTTATATCTATATATATACCACCTCTGTATCTATATATGTATGTTGTATGTATATGTTTAGAGAGAGAAGGAGAGAGAGAGTTGTATTTGGTGGTGAAAGAAAGAGGGGAATACAACACAAGACTTAGGACAAGGGTTTTGAATATTGCAACACTCTATTATTTTTCTACTATGTTTTTTTTTTTTTTTTTTTGAATCTTGTATATATAACAACAAACAGAGAGGGAGAACTTACCACTCTTCTTTTCTCTGTCTTTGGTTTTTTGCTTAATAGCACTTTTGATCCCTCAAGTATTGATATATTCTGATTTTAGTCCTTGTTATTTCTAATTTTTTTTGGTAAATAATTGTATTATAAACATGCTATGGGACACTGTCCCAGCAGTCAGTTCCAGCTAAAAAACCACAGAAACACATCAAATACATTTTAACATGAAACCTGTAATTAATTGAATTGTATGTTTTTTATTTCTTTACTTGTGAATATTCACAAATTTATAATAAGTATTAACTGTTTCACCATTTAATTACTTTTGTGTTATGTAAATTTATATTATTGCTTCAAATTTGACTGTAGTATTGTTCTATAAACTTAACATATTTTCTGCATGAAAGGATCAAAAATACATATTTTAAGTAATTGAAGGTTTAATAAGCTTTGGTCATACATCATAAGGACCAAAAGAAGTATGTCCCAATAATTTAGGAACCAAAAGCAGAATGTACCAATAATATAGGGACCAAAAATGTTGTTGTCCTATATATAATTTAGAGTTGCAACTTTCTTTTCCTTTTACCTTTTCCTGGGAAACGTGGGCCTGTTAGTATAGACAAGAGAAAAAAAAATGTGAATGCTCTTGTTGAGATTGGAATCATAATGTTATGTACAATGTAGGATGTAATTGCAATTATTAGATCATAAGTATAACTATAAGTTCGACTAAAAGGGTTTTTGGACATTTTATTACTTATTTGTTATTTCATTTTTAAAATATTTTGTTTTCTTCTTTTAATTTTAAACCTTCTTGATTAGCTTTACTAATATTTTTAGCCCTTATTTTTGCTCTTTTTTAGTTCAATGACTAATCTATCATAATTTCATTAACACTGTCATATATTGCCGACCTCTTGTAGGCAAATTGTACTTTTCTTATATCAAACGGTTAAACTTTTATATTTAGTTTTATATTAAAATTAATTACAAAAAAAAAAAATCAACGAGGCAGATTGAATAAAAAATCAACATCATAAGCATTATTTGTCATGTGTAAAAAGTCTGATTTGAGATTGATAGATAAATAAAAATGAATAAATAATTAATTGATGTCATACAATTATAATTACACTATGAGATTGCTCGAATCAAATAAAAATTTAGATAATTGAAATGTAATTCTTAACATTTGACTTTTATTAAACACCAAATATGTAAATGAAAAAGAGCTGCATTCAAGATTTATATCTTCAGTCGACTTGGCAATTCTCCTTTCCTGGGTACCTTCCTTTATTTATTTTTTTCAAAATTCACTTGCACCTTAATAAATAAGGGGGAAAAGAAATTGTGAAGGCTCTTATTGACGTTTTGTCTATTATTGAATGGTTTAATTTATATACTTATTTTTTATATTAAAATATTAATTGCGAAAAAATCATGAGGAGGATTAAATAAAAAATCAACATCATAAGAATTAATTGTCATGTCTAAAAAGTCTGATTTGGGATGAATATAAAAATAAAAAAGATTAAATAATTAATAGATGTCATATAATTTATAATTACACTATGAGATTGCTCAAATCAAATAAAAATTTAGATAATCGAAATGTAATTCTTAACATTTGACTTTATTAAACACCAAATATGTAAGTGAAAAAGAGACGCATTCAAGTTTTATATCTCCTTCAATCGACTTGGCAATTTCCTTTCCTGGCACCTTTGTTTTTTAAAAAAAAAAAAAAAAAATCATGGGCACCTTAATAAATAAGGGGGAAAAGAAATTGTGAAGGCTCTTATTGACATTTTGTCTATTATTGAATGGTTTAATTTATATACTTATTTTTTATATTAATTGCGAAAAAATCAACGAGGATGATTAAATAAAAAATCAACATCATAAGAATTAATTGTCATGTGTAAAAGTCTGATTTGGGATGAATATAAAAAATAAATAAGAATAAATAATTAATAGATGTCATATAATGTATAATTACAGCATGAGATTGCTCGAATCAAATAAAAATTTAGATGATCGAAATGTAGTTATTAACATTTGACTTTTATTAAACACAATATATATAAGTGAAAAAGAGTCGCATTCAAGTTTTATATCTCCTTCTATCGACTTGGCAATTTTCCTTTCATGGATACCTTTGTTTATTTTTTTCAAAATTCATGGGCACCCAAATAAATAAGGGGGAAAAGAAATTATGAAGGTTGTTATTGACATTTTGTCTATTATTGAATGGTTTAATTTTATGCTTATTTTTTATGTTAAAAATATTAATTGCGAAAAAATCAACAAGGAGGATTAAATGAAAAATCAACATCATAAGCATTATTTTTCATGCGTAAAAAGTCCGATTTGGGACAAATATAATAAATATAGAATAATAATTAATAGATGTCATATAATTTATAATTACTCTATGAGATAGCTCGAATCAAATAAAAATTTAGATAATCGATATGTAATTCTTAACATTTGACTTTTATTAAGCACCAAATAAGCAAGTGAAAACGAATCGCAGTCAAATTTTATATCTCCTTTTGTTGACTTGACAATTTCCTTTCTAGGGTTACCTTTTTTTATTTTTATTTTCAAATTTAATGGACACCTTAATATATAAGGGGTAAAGAAATTGTGAAGACACTTATTGACATTTTGTTTATTATAAATTTAGTGACTAAAAGATCATCATCATTCATCATAATTTGCATATCAGTAACATAATTTTAGCTCTACTTATCCAGTATTTTCAAATTGAATTTCTTTCATTCTTTATTCTTAGTTAAAGTTGTGAATTTTTTTGTTAAGAATAATTGAATAGTCTAAATGTTCTTGCATGTAAAATACTTGGAGCTTTGTGGGGGCAAGGACTATTACAGGTGTCCGCATGGGTTCCCATTTGGCGAGGTGTATAGGTGGATGGGTTGCTTAGGTGGCATGATTAAATCTTGTCTCACCTTTTTTATATTACTTTTAAAAGTTAATTAAAAGGAATAATAGAAAAGAAGAAAAAAACAAAGATGCAGATTCGGAATTTGAGTGCTAATCTGCAAAATAGAGTAGCACACAATGTGCATGGATCTATACACTTTTTGCTCATCCCATGTAGTAGTGCAACTTTTGGATATTTAATGTGACAACTTTTAGAAATTTTAATGAAGTAGTCTTTAAGGACACTATTCATAACTTATTAAAAATGTATGATTTTCAAATCCAAAGGTATGATATTGGAATCAGGGTTCTTTTATTTCATATTTATTTAATATGAATATCCCCCCCCCCCCCTCCCCCCCCCCTTTTTTTTTTTTTAATATCATTCCTTAAGTTCCATAAATACACAGCTCACTCCCGAAAGATCTAGTTGATATTAAAAGTCATTAGGCACTTGATTTTAATAAAACTCCATTAGGTACTTCACTTATGAATGCTCACTTCTTCATTTAAACTTATTTATATCCTCATTCTACAAACTAAAATAAAAATAAAAAGATAAGCGAAAAGAAAAGAGAATCAACCACGTGAACTTGCAAGCTAAGATGATTAAAATTGTCATAATGACAAAAACGCGAAACTAAACACCAAAATAATAAAAAACTATGAAATTAATTGATTTTGGGAAGCATACTCTTCTGTGTATAACGTGAAATCAGTTTGATGCATTATATGTTTGAACAATTCTGTTTTCAAAAGTTAGTGGATATTGTTTTGGTAGGGATTATAAAATAGGTTGAATTTTAGTTTGAGAAAGATTTGTAATGACCCACTAGGTTGTTTTGAGCTTTTGGATTCATTTTTCCTGAAAGACCTTTGTTGTAGTTGTAAAGAGATATTTGCGACTCAGGGGATGACTGGCATGATTCCCGAGGCAATCGGGTGAATATCATAGAAGAAATAGTAAATTGAAAGTTCTTAAGTTAAGGAAATGGGAAAGTTTGACCGGAGTCAACATTGGAGGTTAATGAACTTGGATCAGAGTTTCATTAGTTTCATGAGGTCTAAAACGTGAATTTTGACTTAGTCGCGTGGTTTGAACGAGTCCCAGAGAGCTTGAGTGTGATTTGGACACTTGATGGAGATTCTAGTTAAGGTTTTGAATTTGGGTTGAACACAGTCAACATCGGGGCAAGATGACTCTGCATCAGTGTTTTGAAAGTTCCACCAGATTTGTATGATGATTTTGGACTTGTCCGCAAATTTTGATTAGATTCCGATGAGTTTCAAATGGGTTTGGGTTGTATGGAGCTCGTATTTGGTTTCGACGTCATTTTGAACATAAACGGTACCACATAAAGCAAATGAGCTCTAAATTGTATTTCAATTGAACCATTTGATCCGTATCGTGATTAGGAACTATAACAACAAGAATTATCGAAATTTCGAGATCGTATGAGAAAGTTATGACCATTTTAACCCGAATTGGTTTAGCTGATATTTGATGTGGTCGTAATTGCAGAGTTTTGACCGCAATTGCGGTGGTTCGGCCACATTTGCGATGCTTTTGCCGTATTTGCGTTGACCGCATTTTCAATGCTTTTGCCACAATTGCTATGGTACCTACAGACTTATAAAAAATTTCCCAATCCGATAGTTATTTCATTCTTCCATATTTTGAGTTTAGAGCTTAGTTTGAGGTGATTCGAAGGACATTTTACTCATTTTGGCTTGGGGGTAAGTTTCTAATCTCTAATTTTTCGATTAATTACTATTGATTCTTTCTGTTGGCTAGTGTTTAATTCTTGATTTGGGTGGGTAGAAATGAGATTTTTAACCCTAATTAAAATAGGAATGTCTTCGATTTGGAGGACGATTTGAGGTTGGATTTGGCTCATTTTTTGGCTTTAGACTTATAAGTTACTGGTAAACCTATTTTCAAATAAAATTCTAGTTTTGTCCTTGGGAGCTTGGGATTGAATTTTTGAGTTCGGGTTATAACTATAGCAAAATGGGTGTCTACAGACTCGTATAATTATGAACATCGCGTATTTGATAGATAAGGAGCGTTATGAGGCACTTCGAAAGGGATAGATGCTTTCGTGATTCGTTTGCTCGGCCTTGAGGTATGTTACAACTTTGTAGACTTCACTTGAGGGACATTTTCACGAAGTAAAGATTAAAAATGATAATAATAAGGGGTAAGGGCGAAAGAGAGGGGTGTCATACCCGTGATGTGATGGGCATTAGTATGGGTATCGGTGCTGTCACGATCCAAAATCCCAAGGTGGCTTTGAAGGCACCTACCCTAACCCGTAAGCGAACCCAAATAAAAGCTTAAGTCTTTTAATTACCATAAAGAGAAAATAAAATAAGAATAACCAACAATAATCTCTCGACATTGTAACTCATAAATGTGGAAAACTGAGTCCTACACCTCCCAAAACCTTGAGTCATAAGTACAAGAGTCGCTAATATGAAGTACAAGTCTGAAAGTCTACGACATCTGTCCGAAAAGTAAAGACAAAAAAGTAAAATGAATATGGAGTCTGGTGCTGCGGAACAACCATCGGCTCACCCGGAGAAGACATAGTGTAACCATATCACACTCTCAGACACTTGGAAAGAAAGGATCTTTGCAATGACCTACACAATACAATAATTAGAAAATTCTTGCCCCTAAATAGTTTGACTTCCGATTAATAATTGCTTCAGCATACAAAATCGACAACAGAAAATAAACACTGTTATGAAAATCAGGATAAGTGCAGTACATAGATGGCAGTGGATCGCGTTACTTTGGGCCAAAATTCTGAATTGTATCATACATGCATAGGACAATAAATATTAGTCATAGAATTCAACCCCCCACTCATTCCTTCAACTGAAAAGGGAAAAAAAACTTCTGCATCAATAATCTAATTGTGTTACAATCCTACATCTAAAACAATAGAGCTTACATTCAAGCAAACATTCTCTAATATAAACCTAGACCCTTTATTATTTATTAAAGAGAAAAGGTGCAAATACACCCCCCAACTTTGCGATTTAGAACAGATATACCCTTATATATCTCTGCCGTTACAAAACGGTGCAAATATACCTTTTTAATCATTTAGCTTATTTTTTAAGTAAAAAAATGTCACGTGTCTTTAAGAAAAAGTCTCCCCATTTTTTTTAAGTAGACATATTTGTTTAAAGCCACGTGGTATTTTTTTTTCTAGTGTGTCGGGTTCGGCTCGTTTAAAACAATGGGTAGATTTTTTTTTTTTAAAGTCACGGAGATATTTTTTTAAACGAACTAGACCCGATACACCAGAAAAAAATTATCATGTGGTTTTAGAAAAATATGTCTACTAAAAAAAATGGGTAGAATTTTTTTTTAAAGTCACGTAATAGTTTTTTAATTAAAAAATAAGCTAAATGATTTTTTTTAAAAATTCCGTCAAAAGTTGCAATTTGTGTAACGACGGGGTATATTTGCACCATTTGTAATTGGGGGGGGGGGGGTATATATACACCACTTTTTTAACACGGGTATATTTACTTCAAATCGCAAACTTGAGGGGTATATTTACCCATTTGTCCTTTATTAAATAAAATATAAACTGTACGATTAAGATTTAAATCTCCAATTCCTAAACACCTAAATCCGGAGTTTAACTTCTATGTAGTTAAAAAAATTAAATAGATCACTTACAAACCCTATGCAAAATATGCTTTTTTTTAAAAAAAATATTTTTTTATTTTTTTAAAAAGTATTTTTTTTATTTTCTTTAAAAAAAAATTAATTAAAATTTTTTTTTTGGCTCAAAAATTTATATAGGAAAGTTGTATGAAATGTGTATATCTCCCTCAAGGCTTAAAAAGTCGCTCAAAATTTAGTGTATGAAAACAGTATGAAATGTGTATATTTCATTCAAGGCTTAAAAAATCCGCTCAAAATTGTGTGTATGAAAACGGTATGAAATTTGTATCTCACTCAAGGCTTAAAATTTCGCTCATATTTTTGTGTATAAAGAGATTTCTGTAAAATTAATACAACTACAACAACATTGTATACAATTTTGATACAACATTCAAGACTTAAAATAATCACTCAAATTTTTGTGTATGAAATGTGTATATCTTTCTCAAGGCTAGAAAAGTTCGCTCAAATTTTATGTTTTTATGTATGAAAAAAGTATGAATGGCATGAAATGTATATATCTCGCTCAAGACTTAGAATTTCATTCACATTTTTTGTACATAAAGTTCATATTAGGTTTTTGAAAAATTAATACAACAACAACAACATTGTTACAACTTTCATACAATACTTAAGGCTTAAAGTTTTCGCTCAAAATTGTGTATGAAAATTATATTAAAAATTTCGCCCACACCTACACATTTCATACACAAAAATTTGAGGTAATTTTTTAAGCTTTTGAGCAAAAAAAAAAAAAAAAAATTAATTTTTTAAAATAATTTTTTGAAAAAATATAAAAATAATTTAAACTTTAAAAAAATTTAAAATATTTTTTTAAAAAAATAAAAAAATAAAAAAACGAAAAATATATGAAAATCCGTCATGTTTCGTAAAATATCGTTATGTTTTGTAAATAAGGAAAACTATCTATATATTTTGTAATAAAGAGTTTTAAGTAGGTACACTATATCATTTTCTCTAAGGCAAACTCTATCTGACTCAAACTCTGCCTGATTAGGTGGAGTTTTGAGGCAAACTCTACCTTAAGTTAGAGTTTCAAACTCTACTTGAATGCAGGCAAATCTCTGTCTTACGAATCCAAACTCTACCTTGCTGATTTTTTTAAAAAAAATTTGACTGAGCGAGGATTCGAATCCGAAACCAAGGGGTTCTAGCGAAAGGAAAAAAAATTAAAGACCACCAATTTAATGGACAAAAATTAAAGACCACCCCAAAATAAGGGCATTCCTGCAAATTTGCCCGTTTGTATAGATTACTTGCAAAGTAATTACATATAAGTATTATGATAAGACATTAACCCAATAAATTTGGTATCTTAAGACATTAACCCAATAAATTTGGTATACAATCTCCTATCACAAGTAAAATTACATTGATAGTACAATTAATCTTTACATGCCGGTGTCCAAAGAGAAAAAAAGAAACATTCCAACTGTGGTCATTAACGCATATAATTGTGTTCCAAAGATGAGAAACAAATGAAGACAACTCCAAGTAGGGGTGGGCATGGTACGATATATACCGATTACCATATCGAAATTGAAAATTTTTACACCGTGATTTTGGTATTATGGTATTTGGTATGGATTGTTAGAAAATTTGGTACGGTATTCGATATTTATAAAAAATATACCGAAATACCGAATACCATACCTAAATATATAATTACATATACAATTCATATATATATTAGTGATAAAATACTAACAACTATATAATCTAGTATTAGTACAAAATTAATTGTTTAGATGTTGAAGTTTTGACTAGTTAAACTTGATTGAAATGCCCCTTTTGTCTAATCAATTTGCAAACGAGATTGCTTGCGCTTTCTTTTGAATATTTTTACATGTGTAAGGTGTTAGCAAGATATTATTGAGACATTTCTTAAATAGCCAAAATCATCATTCTCTATTCTAAGAGTATATATAAGTCGAATTCGAACAAACTATGGTTACCGATTTACCGTACCATAAAATACCAAAAACAAACTTCAAAATACCGAACCATACCGAATTAATTTGGTACGATAATAATATAGTATTTTTTAAAAACCGAAATTACAATACCGTACCATGCCCACCCCTCGCTGCAAGGCTACTTTGGTAAAGCGAAATTTACACGAAAATTACATTGCGGAAAGACAATGATGATAACTCCTATGCATTTACCATACTTCTAGATTAAGGGATTTTTGCACTGCATAGTCACCCACCAAAATAATAGCCGAAAAATTTATATTTTTTTTGTATATCACTGTATATGTACATATAATATACTATTTTATACATAACTGGTGTGTATTTTATGTATATATGGCGAGCGGTTGTAATTGAATGGCCACGTGTATAACTTTCCCGAATAATCCTCGTGTGCGCTACAATTATACTGATAAAAGCTGTAGCATGCAAAGTATAGATACACGAAGAGAAGGGCAAACAGTCCAACTATCTCATTATCATCCACCAAAAATTTCCAACAAGTTAGAAATGCTAATTTCCAAAAATCTAAATATAGCTGGAGAAAATGCTAATCTTTATCTGCCAAGAGACAAGCACCTATGCTAAAGCTACAGATGAACAATAAAGCTCAGGCCATCATCACATTCGAAAGCAGTGATGACTTAATTTATGTCACAACTACTCTGTATTATGGATGACCATTAATCATTAATCCGGTCTTTCGGAATCGAATGTTCTTGAAAGTGTTCTCTTCATTTGCCCCGAATTTTGACTTGCAGAACCCATTGGGTCTTACCTTCTGGCAACGGAATGGACCTTGGCATCCGCAGTGGTACTTCAAACTCGCCCATCACGTGCAAAGGTGTATCCAGAACCAAATGTTCTGGTTCAATCCGAACAGAGATCTGTCTCGCCACCTGATAAAGAAGATAGAATTTTGGCAGCACGAAATTAGCATTACGTTTTGAGCATTACCTTAATATAACTGAGTAGCAGAAAATTAGAAATTTCATTCCACAATTGACAAGAAAATTCAAGGAGTACCTTTAAATCACAAATACAATGTAATGACAAAAGGAAAAACAAAATAATGAGGTTTTGCAGCGATTGAGGTATCTTCGTACATATCTGTATTTTATCGATGATATGATGGAATTTAAAAGACACTGGACATAAGGCTCCCGCTCCTAATTAGGGCTTTGCATAAGAGAGGAACCAGTTATGAGTAGACATGTCAAATTCTCTTCTTCTCTTTTTCTTTTTGGTGAGGAAGGAGGAGACATGTCAATCATACACCGTAATCTCCTATCTAATGTCATTTGAAGGTCAATCTTAGAGATATTATGTACGGTAACCAACAGTAATATTGGCCAAGTTGGTATCATTAAGTTACTAATATAAGTCAGGTGTCTCAAGGTCATAAGAGGATGTAGATTTCATCCATTAGACTCTGATTTATTGTGAAAAAAATCTTGTCTACCATAAAATCTATAGCAGAGGTGTGATATTCTCCAAAAGTTTGAAAACTCCTCAAATCAGCTCTACATGACACTACATGTTGCGATCTTGCAGATAGAAAGTCCCAACTTTCCACGACATAAATTATGCACCTTGCCCACCACCAATAGAAGGATATAGGCCAATAAGTTGAAAGTGCAAATCAAATAAAGATTTGACTTGTAAAGTGAACTGAAAATAACATCCAAATACTTATGGAGGTTTGAATGTTACATTATAGATAGGTCACACAAAATAATTTCCACCCAACATATAGTTTGCAAAGACTGAAGTTGGCATTCCCTCCACACACACAAACAGAGAGACATATATGTGTGTGTACTACCCCCATTTTAATGTTTTTGTGTGTGCACTACCTTCATATCATTAGAAAAGCTCCTTTCTTACATAATATCAATTCAAAGGGGAATTATATAGGTGCTAATAGAATCTTCTAGGGTCACGCCTATTAGGTACTTTCACACACACTTGAATCTAACCACATATATACCCCATAAAAGTCACCTAGATAATACAAATGATCATATGCACCTAGGATAACTAAAAGACATGAATCTAGACACTCAAACATTTAAGTTTAGATTCCTGGATAGGTTGTGTTTCGCCCGGTGTAAATGTATTCATAAGTCAATGTATCAACACCTAAGTTGCGCGGACTCTTCATTTTTGTTGCCGCACCCGTGTCGTATCGACACAGGTGCGAGTGCGAGGCACGTGTGGGATTCAGTCAATTCACATTGGATACTTTGACCAGGGACCATGGACAAATTTGGGGAGAAAATTGAGATTTTGATTTCTCAAAATAAAAGATAAAACAAATTTAAGACATAAGAAATGACATACTTCAATCCTTTTTAGCTTTTCCTCTTGGTCAATATTTGCTATTTATAAATGTTTTCTTTCTCATGGAAAAGAGTGATAGTTTCTAAATTAATTATTAGCATGTTGATTTTTTGACAATTAATTTTGTTTTTTAACGCCAATCTTGGAAAATTGGAAGATTGAATTCGACAACATAAATGTAAGTTTTCCACAGAATCTCTCAAAATTTAGAAAATCTTTATAGCTCTACTTTTATAATTTTGAATTTTTTTAGCCGAATTCCAGCACCCATATACATACACGATCCGTACCCCTGATCTTAAACTTCAGATTTTGCCAAATCCGACCATCAGATGCGCATCCGTGTCAGATACCCGCACCCGAGTCAAAGCAACTTACATCAACACAACCCCCTTTGAAGTTTTAGTGTTCCGAATGCTTATTTCTCAAGCAGAAGAAAAAGCCCGTATGTTTTCATTATACCAGCGGAAGCTCCGGGTAGATTTATTCCACCAGCTGCACCAACTCTCAATTGATAGGCGTCTCTATTCAGAAGGAGGAGTAGTCATCGAATAAGGTTTCCTTTCCTGTACTTTTTTGAATTTTACTAATCAGCATTCCCCCTTAAATGTCTTTTCAAATTCTTCAATCTTTCTTGACAATTGGAGCTTCATTTTCAACATCCTCTTTGCGTACGCATTCCAAATTTGTCTTCAAACATAATCCTTACAAAAAACTAGGTTGGTGATCTGTGTATTAACTTTCTTCATTCATAAATTGGTTAACAACTTTCCAGAAAGAATGAATGGCTGCAAAGGGAATTTGACGAAAACGAAGTTTTAGGAGTCATTCAGCAGTACACAAGTGATTAAATATCAGGTCTGGACGGTTTCACGCTGGGATTATACAAAAAAAATGCTAGAATGTGATCAGAACAGATTTGATGAACGTAATACAAAATTTTTATTCGACATGCCAATTTGAAAAAAGTTCCAATGCCTCTCACATTGTGTTGATCCCAAATAAGCAACGAGCCGAAGAAGTTAGAGATCACATACCTATTAGTTTGATTGGTAGCTTTTAGAAGATTGTATCCAAGCTACTGTCGGGAAAATGAAAGAAAGTTATTGATAAGTTTGTTGGCAACACTTGGTGGACAGAGTTACTTGGAATCTATTGCTAGTGGGAGGTGGCAGGTATCCTGTGGAATTAGTCGAGACGCGCACAAGCTGGCCCGGACACCACAGTTATTTAAAACAAAAAGGTTTGTTGGCGACTCTCAAATGGCATTCATAAGGGTCAGGATGTCAGTGTTGATAAATGGTTCTGGAAAGGATCTTTTTCAGACACACAAGGGAGTAAGGCAAGAGAATCCTCTTTCCCCCTTCCTTCTCAGAAGTGTTGAAGATCTTAGCAACATACTTCCATTTGCAATGGAACAGATTTGGATTACAGCTTTCTCAGCATGGACAAGGTACCAGGAAAGGCTTTCCATCTCCCACATTCTTTATGTGGATGATACTTTAATCTTGTGTGAGCTGACCTGAATATACACTATACCTCTTGTGAATATACACTATACCTCTTGTCATATGCCTTCATATGAACTTGCAAAAAACGGCTATTGCCTGATAATGAAGTCTAGAACCTCCAACAGTTGGCTAATACTCTTGGGTGTAACATAGGGTCATTACCTTCCACATATTTGGAACTACCACTGTGACATAAACACAAGTTGGCCTCCATATGGAATGGCATTCTTGAAAAAATGTGAAAGAAGGTTATCAAATCGGAAAAGGCAATATCTCTTGACCAGTGAAAAGTTTAGTTGTAATAAATAGTGTATTGGATTCCCTTCCTACCTACACTATGTCCTTATTTCCTATACCTGCTTCAGTGACGAAAAGAATCGACAAGATCAGTAGAGACTTTCTTTAGCAAGGAAACAGAGAAACCACACCTTCAATCTAGTCAAGCGGAGATCAGTCTTGAAAGACAAAAACTCTAGTGGCTTGAGGTAAGGGACTTGAGAACACACTATGTCAATATGTCAATCTCCTGAACAAATGGCTTTGGAGATTAACACAAGAGGAAGATGTGAGAAAGGTCATTGAAAACAAATATGGTATGTGCAACCAACGGCTAAAGAAGGTACCTAACTTCCCGTACGGGTAATCTGTTTGGAAAAATATCATGACATTCTGGGATGACTTCAGAGGCAAAACATACTTCAAAGTTGGGCGATGGTAGGAAGATTAGCATTTGGCATGACACTTGGCTGTGACACACCCTTGCAAGTTGGACTTCCATGTTCTTTATACTCTGGCTGCAAATCAGAGTGCTTCTGTATCTGGATATTACTCTAATTATAGCTGGAATACTGTTTTCGGGAGGAATTGCAACGACTGAGAATCAATGTTGTCAAAGGCGCGCTTAAGCCCTGAAGCGAGGCTCAAAACATGTTGAGCACTTCGCCTCGCTTAATGTGGGCTTTAGTGTCGTCATCAAAACTCTAAGACATACTTTTCATTGCCAATGAGTGATTCCTAAAGTTGAGACACTAAACAATTGATATTTCACTTTTATCGTTAAAAAGATTCAATTTCGTTGTCCATATATTTGTTATTCGTGCTTATAATTATTTTCTTGGACTAAACATATATATTTATATTTTTTCTCCTTTTGCGCCTTTTTTCATTAAAGCCCACGCTTTATTTGCACTTTGCGCTTAAAGCCCCAACAAACCTTAGAGCTTTTTTGCGCTTTTCGCTTTTGATAACACTGCTGAGAATTAGAGAGGACCCGCATCTTACCTCCACTACTAGGAACCGTTCCACAAGTTCAGACAAGAAAGATACCATTTATTGGAAGGGCAAGAAAGATGGCATCTTTACAGTCAAATCATGCTATACACTCTTATTGAATTCACAGAATGCTACATCAGCTGGCCTGGAGAAAATTTGGACAAGTTTTGCTCCTTATAAAGTTCATTTCTTCACTTGGTTAGTAGGCAAAACTGCATGTCTCCCACAGACTAATTTCCAAAGAAGATGCCTATACATTTGCAACAGATGCTCCCTATGTGAAGAACACCTATTTCTGCATTGCAAAACTATTGCCCAATTGTGGGACATGTTTTTTACATTTTGGGCCTAAAATGGGCAATGCCTAGAATTGCAGTGAAACTTCTACAAAGTTGGCGCAAAATGGGGCTGAGGGGCATACATTCACGGGTCTGGAATGCAATCCCTCCAAAAATTTGGTTGGTTATTTGGAGAGAGTAACTCTAGAAGACATTGGAGCAAACTGGCAAGTCTACATGAACTCGTAATGGGCATGATTGACTTCGTTAGTTCTCTGCACAATCTGTAAGAATTTCTTATGATGTACCCTGTTGTACATCTCAGCATACGCTTAAGGATGATATATATATATATATATATATATATATATATATATATATATATATATATATATATTTCTATAAAACTTTTACCTTATAAAAAAATGCATCTTATGTTGTCATATCCATATCAATGACATGTGGTACATTTCAACCAAAGTGTGTTCTACATTTTGATTAAAAGAATTGTATGTTTCTACACATTCTCTATTTAATAGTAATACTCTTCACGATTATGAAGAATATGGCACTAAACCAGAGATCTTCCACAATATAAAGTATGATTATTTCACACTCAACTTTGATAGATTTGTGAGAACATCAACTACTCATCAATCGCCATACATTCAGGTACTGGTAATCTTCAAATACTCATCCACATACCAATCAAGATATTGACCCAAGGGGATATTTCGTTTATAAAAGAAAAGAAAAACAGAGGGCCAGTGTCTCAATAGAACATGTACATCAAATTATTAAACCAAACTCCTAACAACATAATCACAAAAAGATTCCAAAAGGAAAAGAAGGTGCTAAAAGTTGGAGGTAGTCTATCTCTAGCCTTTCCACACACAACTTAGGAGAAGGAATGTGAAGAACTAGTGACCCAGTCATACAGTTAAGATGGTAAGGCTTTCAGTTTAGCAAATAACATATGACACCAGCAAGCAGATCCACATAAAGAAAACAATGTAACGGCTATAAGTACAGCAAAAGGAGAAAGAAAACTGCTGCCAAATCTCAGTGAGAGCGTTAGGATTTTCCTCAAGTAACTTTCACTTGGCACCAAATAGAAAACAGAAAAAGGTCAAGAAATTGGCCAAGGTTGTAAAAACTGAGATTGCTGGAGCTAAAGACAACTTGCAAGAGTGAAAAACAGCAATAATTTTAGTTTCCCAATTGAAGCTTTTAGACTATTTCCCTCATATTTTGTTAGTTCTGTAAATCTTCATACTAAAAACAGTTTATTTGTTTTGATTGATACCTTCATACAAACATTTGTTCTAATCCATATCCATGTTTTGTATCAGTAAAATAGCCGTGATGACTATTAAACCTTTATACACATCCTTCTTATTGAACTAGAAAAGAAAAACATTTGAAGCACATAGCTTTAGTCAAAAGGTATATGTCATGCCGAAGATTACAACTTAAATTTGCTACACCTGACTGTCTTCAGCCAATTAGGCCTTAAGTTAAATGTCCCCATTCAAACTTTGATGTTGATCCTAGTTCAATTATAGGGAAATCAAGAAGCCCAGAATGACAAGCTCACTCAAGCTACAGAAAACAATGAGAAATTCACTGGAACAGCTGTTAGCAACTATACTCATAGGGAACATACAGACCATAGCCATAGTCAACCTTAGCAAATAAAAAACATAGTCAATATTGGATCAAAATTCTGTCACTAAAGAACATTAGAAAGAGAATGAACTATTTTTTCCACAATCAACAATGATTAGAACTACAGAATATTCTATTTACTTTGGGGGATAAGTCAAAAAGTTACTTTTTTTTAACAGGAAGTCAACAAGTTTCAATAATAAACACCAAGTCGGTGCCAAAAAAGATGTGCACGTGACTATGCTACGGTCATACATTTTCCGCCAACTTCGACAACTATCCACAACATGATATTTTCTCCATAAACCAAAATACAAGTGAAATGAAAAAAATCTCTTAATGCTTTCTACATCATTCTCACTTTTTTGAAACAACTTGCTATTCTGTTCGTCCCATATACTCAAATATAAAGCAGAGAATCTGTACCTTTTTTTTTTTTTTGAATAAGAGAATCTGTACCTTCTTTTATAGGTGAGGATCTAGAATTTTTAGTGTCCTTTTCTTTTTCTTTTCTTTTTTTTGAAAAAGGTAACATTCTTTTTTTTTTAAATGTACTACTGAGTTTTAAAATCCTTGCCAACCTAAGTTTGAACATCAGTGAGGAAATAAACTAGCTTGCCCACTAAGGTAATTTTATATCCTAGAGAAATCCAGCTGTTTCTTCTTTTTGAAAACCGCAAAATCCCCAAGGGCCACTGGGCATGGTTGGAAGCTCTATGGGTGATGCGCCCATCCCTCTACCCTTCTCCACTTAAATACCAGGCTTTTGTCTGGTTTGAACCTATGACATGTGCCTAATCCACACATCACAAATATCGCTCTTACCACTAGACCCAAGCTATGAGGGCGAGAAACCTAGCTATTATGTACAGACATATTAATATATGTCCAAGACAAAATTAAAATTACCAACAACTAATATAACTTGGAAAAGAGAGGGGTCGGGGAAATCTGTATAGAATTTTGTTCCCCAAAGGCAGAATATTGCACAAGTTCCGATAGAACGTATATTTTATAAAAGTTATCATTACAAATAGAACAGAGAAAAAAAAAAATAAAGAACGACAATATACCTTTTAGAGGACGAAAACGAGAAGACAGAATATTAAAAAAAAATCAACTTGCTTCCTGGCTGCCATTAAAGGCAAAGCAATTTTCACAAGTATGAACTATTGTAAATTTTCTCTACCCCAAGCGCACCATGGCAGTAGTTATCAATAGGAGTTCTAATGGAAATGTAAAAAGTATAAAGACAAAAGTCAGGAACAAAGTATTACCTCAGCCACGATTTCATCTTTTCCGACAGGTTCCTGAATAAAAGTCCCCCCATTGTCATCTTTTGTCAATGGTTTCTTTGCGAGCTTTCTTAGTACCTGAAAGAATTTGCAGTTCAGATAAAAGAAATAAAGGTGAATAACTACGATGGACCAATTACCGAAGGGTATCTGAGACAGTTCGAAAGAACCATAGCATGAATCTTGAATCTTGAAAACATTGTCAATATAGAAAGATCCTGTCACTATGACAAGTTACAACTATTTTATACCAGTTATGCTAGGTTGCTAATATAACCAGTTTGTGTGAGCTAAAAGATTATCAGGTAGCTTTAGTTTCCTCTTCTGTACCATCTTTCAGAAGAAATAGCAGCAATATCACAGGATCGTAAAAAGTTCATGATGAATCAAGCGAGATATGATATAAGACTACTGATAATCATTAGTGAAGACTGTTTCAAAATCCAAAGAGCTGTAACATAAGATACTGACCAACTTAGTTCTATCCAGGCGGTTTGCTGCCATCTGGTATTCTTTCATCTTATCTTCCTTGGTTGCTGGAACTATTTTAACCTCTTCAACTTCCTCGCGTTGGTAAAGCTGGCAGAGAGGCAGCAAATTTGAAACGCTAAGCAGATGAATACATCATTTCACAAGAATGTAATCAATATACAAAGAGAAAGCACGGAGAAAACTATTTTTTTTTTTTTTAACTTTTATTCACAAATGGCACCACTTACAATGTGGAAAAATGTGAAGACCAAAGGGCCAAATGTAAAAAACACATTGTTGAATGTAAAACATGACAGGGTATACCACATGCTCAACACAGGAAAATTAACATATTTGTCCCAACATACTCAGCCTTTTTAACTGTAGGTGCGCTAAGATATTTGTTTGTTCTGTAAAGAGTGAAAATTATGCAGAGGAACAAAGAAAAGCGAGATGACACAAATTATCAGTGACCTCTAACATAATATATGTGAACCTTATGTGGATCATCTGTAGTCTTTTCAAACGAAAGAAGCGACCACATCGAAAATTTATCAAAGGTCTTTGAAAGGTTAAGAAAGCATCAATCAAAGATGAACCTAAGAAGATGTGCATTCGGGATCAGGCAGAGGCCATAAATTATTAGGGTAATACCAAAGCTATTTTTGACCTGATCCCGATTACTTAAGCCTACTCTTTCTTCAAGATACGAAACGAGCAGCTGATAATGGCTGTCCCTATTGTATTTCAAAAAGCCCCAATGCACAAGTGTTGTGGAAGTTTCTCCTTCTTGGGAAAATTCAAGTCATTTAGGTTCCTATTAGATATGATTTGACGACAAAGAGTATTTATTTGTTTGCAGATGGGAGGCTTGTATTGTTATGATAATATTACAGCAAGTAGGACATGGGCAGAACAGCTTTTTACCTGCATTGCAACTGTACTTCTAAGAATTGACGCACATAAAATAGAGCAAGTTCCAAGACTACTAGATTCAAAAGAACTCCGTGTTCTCATCAAGGGGTATACTAAATTCCTTACTTTTAACATCTCGTACACTCAAACTATCAATCAACATTCAAGTCCACGGCAGGAAAATAAAGAACCAACATATCAAATTCTCACAATCACGTAAACCTAATCAGAGCAGTATCAATATTTACAACCGAACACTTAAAAGTACAAATGGAACGAAGAAAACCTTTCGCTGATCTTCCATGAGATGCCTGTACTTGTCAATATTTGGTACAGCCAGCAATTTGGGCATAAGATGGTTGCGAAAATATCCAGGCGCTACTTTCACAGTTTCCCCTGCTTTTCCAAGCTTGTCTATGCTCTGCTTAGCAAAAACACAGTATTAAACAAAAAAAAGTGAAAGAATCAGGTCGAAACTGCAAAAGAGTCAGTTCAAAATGAATTAATCAAATAGTAAAGGACGTAGGTTGTGTTTGGTATGACGGAAAATGTTTTCCCTAAGAATCTGAGGGAAAACATTTTCCAGATCAATTAAAACACACCAACGCATCCCCAACCCACCCCACACTATCCACCTCATCCCTACTGCCCTAAGCCCCACCCAACCATCACCCCCACCCCCACCCCCAAACATTTTCCGTCATACCAAACACACCCTTATTGTTAAAATTACTAAAGGGTCAGTTCAAAATGAATCAATCAAATAGACATAATATTGATTACGTCATTAATAAATTGCCTGTGCAAATCGGTAATTTAGGTCAGGGAAAATTGATCATGTCAGTAACAATTGGATGAATGAATGAATGAATGAATTCGTTTTAATAGTGATGACTTACAGTAGTGAGAATGACTTGTAGTTTTCTGTATCTGACACCTTGTACGGCGTGATATAGTGGATGGTGTAAACCTCCATCACATTTCTGGAAAATACTCTTCACATTCTTCAACTGTTGACGGATACTATTCCGTCCATATTGAAGACAAGCCATTTTTCGCTCTTCTGTCCTGACGGCCAACCGCAAAATGACCCAAGAGGAAAAAGCACTATTCGAAGAGAAAATTACAACAATGGTCCTTTATGTTTGAGGGTTGGCTCAAGTATGCACTTACTCCATCCGTCCCAATTTATATCACACTATGACCACACGGATAATCAGACTTGTCAGAAGAGCCGATGTATAAATAAAAAATCTATTTTGACATGAAATGGATATATCCATATATCTCTGACTCATATTTACGAGATGATAATATATGGCAAAAGGTCTATTGAAAGTTAGTTCGCATAAGAGTGGACCCATTGGTTCACGTAAGGGTAAAGTGAGTATTCATGTTCAAGAAAGTTTCAATAATACCATTGAAATTGTTATAGATTTAACATCGAACAGTTTCTTGGTCCTCAACGCCGGCATGCACGGATTCGAAGGTACCTTTCTATATTTAGTAGTAATTTAATTTTAAATTTACCTTTTTACCCTTAACGAAATAATTTCTAATCACATAAATTTCTATAGTTTATTTTAGTCCACAAGTTTCAAAAGTCTTTTCTTATTTCTTAAATTTCGTGCCCAATCAAACTCCCTCATATAAAACGGGACGGGCAGAGTAATAGTTTTGTTCTTTTAAGTTTGTTAAAATTAATATTTTTAGTCTCCGTCAAATATTTACGACATTTTGACTGTTAGATTTGACGGAAATAGTGGGAAAAAAAAACAAATTATAAAGACTAAGAAAGTTCTATCAATTCCTGAAATATGCAACACAAAATACTACACTTGACACTAAAAATATATTTAAAAAAAAAAAGCAGAAACTACAAAATTTATACCTTTAAATATGGGTTTCTCTCAATTTGTCTTTTCATAGTTATCGTAATTATCTAACAGACAGTGTTCGATAAATGATTGATCGGGACTAAAACTGTTAATTTTTGACAAATTTAAAAGACCAAAACTATTAGTGTATACTTAAGTGGCTAGTTTGAACCTACCCTCAAATGCAAGGGATCATTGTTATCATTTTCTCCACCCTCGCATTTATGGAAGATGGGTGTTGAGGAAAAAACATTTTTTAGGTGTTGCCGGAGAGTATTCTTACCCTATTGCAGGCAAGCCATTTTCGTTGTTCCTTTCCCCTTTACGCTCGTATACGTACGAAAGAAAATGGAAAATTCGAAACAGGAAGGCAAAAGCAATTCCTAGGTATATTTAATAAGAATTTGGATATTAGTATTATTAGTTAGTGATCGCGAAGTTTCTTTTCTTTAATGTGTATTACTATTTGTTGCCTCATTTGCTTTTTATCTTACAGTTTTATTGTCATATTTTTCTTCATATACAGGACAAGTAAAAATGGACGTAGGGTGTTCTAAAACACACACGAATATACAATATCATTCAAAAGGGATTTTTAAGTCTCATTAGTGTACATGAATACGAAGCAGACTTAGATCTTATCTTTTCAACTAATTCAAATTTGGTTGTAACTATTCGAAAAAAAAAAAAAAAACAGATCATCGACAATCAAAGTGTTTGTTGTGACTCAACTAAAATACATTGAAAGTAAGCAATTGAGTATGAGTGTTTTTGTGACCCGAGAAACTTGTGACATCAACACTTTTAGCCTTGCTTATCAACATGAGAGAAAGTTTAGCCTTGCTTTCGACAACATCGTTGATCTTTTCTACGACAATTGTCACTATCTTATTTCCTGGGGCATTTAATTATTGGTGACTCTTTAGTTTTTTATTTTGGGAGAGGTGACTCTTCCGTTTTAATTATTAGGTGGAGGTAACAATTTTCTATTAGTGATTAAGGGGTTTTGAAGTTGCCCAAAAGTTTCTATTTTGACACTTTGACCTCACAAATTTTTAACACTTTGCACTCAAGTTTTATTTTTAACACTTTGACCCACCCCCGCCTAGACCCCGCCCCCGCGCCCATGCCCCCCACGCCCCTCGCACACCCTCCACCTCCCCACCCACCACTTGGCCAAATTTTTTTTTCTTTATTTTTTTTCACCCCCCTCGTCCTCCCAACCCCGTAACCCCCCACCCCCCCCCCCCCCCCCCCCCCCCCAAAAAAATAATTTTTTTTTTATTTTCTTTATTTATTTTTTCACCCCCTCCTCCTCCTCCTCCTCCTCCCCTACAACCCTCCCCCCACCCCCACCCTCCAAAAAAAATTTAAATTTTTTTGATTTTCTTTATTTGTTTTTTCAAACCCCCCCTCCTCCTCCTCCTCCTCAACCCTCCCCCACCCCCCCCCCCCCAAAAAAAAAAATTTTAAAAAAAGTTTTGATTTTCTCTTACCAGCCTTCACTCCTCCTCCTCTTCCTCCTCCCCACCCCCCTCCCCCTCCCCCAAAAAAAAATTTAAAAAGTTTTGATTTTTTTTTGTTTTTTCGCCCCCCCCTCCTCCCACACCTCACTACCCCACCCAAAAAAAAATTGAATTTTTTTATTTATTTTTTCACACCCCTCGTCCTCCTCCCCTCCCCCGCAACCCTCCCCCCACCCCTCACCAACCCCCCCCCCCCTCAAAAAAAATTTTTTTTTAAAAAAGTTTTAATTTTTTCTTACCACCTCCACTCCTCTTCCCATCCCCCCCCCCCGCCCAACCCCCAAAAAAAATTGATTTTTTTTTTTTAATTTTTTCACCAGGCCCCCTCCTTCTCCCGCCTCTCACTACCCCCCCCCCTCCTTAAAATTGCTTTTTCTTAAAAAGTTTTGAAAAGTTTTTCTTTTTATTTTTTTGTACCCATCCCCCCATCCCCCCACCCTTCCAAAAAAAAATGTTTGTTTAAAAAAAAATTTTTTTTTTTTTTGCACCACCCCCATCGCCCACTCAAAAAGAATATTGAAAAGAAGTTTTGATTTTTTTTTTGGGGTTTAGGAAAAGTTTGGATAAAATTCAGGTTGTTGTTTAGTATGTTTGTAGTGAAATACATGATTTTTCTATTGTTGTCCTGGTATGGTTCAGGGTTTAGGAAAAGATATCCAATAGATGATTTTTTTGTTCTTGTCTTGGTATTTATCTGGTTCTGTTTATAGAAGATATCCAACGGATTTATAGTTGTTGCAATAAGTTCTACTCTTATGGCAACAAGTAGACAATCTGTTCCAACAACTACAAATCATTGACATAGCTTGATTATTTGGTTCGTTTGTAGAAAATATCCAACAGATTTGTAGTTGTTGTCCAAGCCAAAATGCTCCATAGTTGTTAATTGCACTGTGTTGTAATAATGGTTATTTGTTGGAACTTCATGACATTTTAATGTTATTCTTTTTTAGAATGGTAATTTCTGTTCTTGATGCTTGTGAACTTGGTTTATATGATATGTTGATCGTGTTCAAATCACAAATGTGTGTATTGTTGTTAATAAATTGCTGAACAGCTTTTCAACAAGTAATGAATCAGCAACAGCTACCAGAATTATTGGGTTTTATCGAACAAGTAACAGGACTTGTTGCAACAACTAGTAACTTATGTTTTTTCCAACTGCAAAGATTTCCAGCAAATAAGCAATCTGTTGCAACAACTGACAGGCCTTGTTGCAGCAACTAAGTTACATGTTGGGGTTTTTCCAACAAGTGGAGTGACTTGTTGTATAAAGTGGGTAACTTGTTGTGTTTTATTCAACAAGAGTAAGGACTTGTTCAACAACTATGTCATTTGCTGCGACAGATACTACAGTTATTGCAACATATATTACACTTGTTGCAACAGATATTACAGTTGTTGCAACTGATGCTACTCGATTCACCCATATTTAGTGATCAACAAAGAGAATCAATGATATTTAGTGATAAACAAAGGAAATCAATAATAAGTAGTGATCAATATATAATACTTAATCAATTTGATGGTAATTTGAGTTAGGAATATGCACTAAATCCAATAATCATTAGAGTGAATTGATGTGAACTACTTGATTCACCCATATTTAGTGATAAGCAAATGAAATCAACAATATTTAGTGACCAATATATAATACTTAATCAATTTGATAGTATTTTGAGCCAGGAAAGATGATCTACTAAGTTAGTATGCAATAAATCGAATGATTATTATAGTGAATTGATGTGAACTTCTTGATTCACTCATATTTAGTGATAAACAAAGGAAATCAACTATATTTAGTGATCAATGTATAATACTTAATCAATTTGATGTATTTTGAGTCAGGAAAGATGATCTACTAAGTCAGTATACACCAAATCGAGTGATCATTAGAGTGAATTGATGTGAACTACTTGATTCACCCATATTTAGGGATAAATAAATGAAATCAACGATATTTAGTGATCAATATATAATACTTAATCAATTTGATAGTATTTTGAGTCAAGAAAGATGATCTACTAAGTCGATGCACTAAATCGAGTGATTATTAGAGTGAATTGATGTGAACTACTTAATTCACCCATATTTAGTGTTAAACAAATGAAATTAACGATATTTAGTGATGAATATATATATATATATATATATATATATAGAGACACTAACATCCTTAATGGATTAGATAGTAATTTCATGGATTAGATGGGCAATTCTAAGTGTGTTCTTAGAATAGATACTACAGTTGCTGCAACATATACCACAGTTGCTGCAACAGATACTACAGTTGTTCCAACAGATACTACACTTGCTACAACAGATACTATAGTTGTTACAAAGGATACTATAGTTGTTCCAACAGATACTACAGTTGTTCCAATAGATACTACTTGTTAACCTATATTTAGAGATATACTATATAAAGGGAATACTACTTGGTTCACCCATATTTAGTGATCAATAAAGGAAGTCAGCCATATTTAGTCATAAACAATGGAAATCAACCATATTTATTGATCAATATATATACTTAAGCAATTTGATGGTGTTTTAGGTCAGGATAGATGATCAACTAAGTCCACTTAAACTAATGATCATTTGAGTGAATTGATGTGAACTACTTGATTCACCCATATTTAGTAATAAAGAATGGAAATCAACCATATTTATTGATCAATATATATACTTAAGCAATTTGATGGCATTTTGAGTCAGGATAGATGATCAACTAAGTCCAATATGCACTAAATGGAGTGACCATTAGAGTGAATTGGTGTGAACTACTTGATTCACCCGTATTTAGTGATAAACAATGGAAATCAACCATATTTAGTGATCAATATATATATCTTAAAATCATTAGTAATTTGTGTTTTCTTCCACATAGATGATCAACTAAGTCCAATACGCACTAAACTTGTTTGATCATTGAGTGAATTTGTTGAACTACTTGAACTTCAAAGCATTATAATTTAGTGATAACTTCTTCCATAATTGGAAATCAACTTATATTTAGTTTAAATATATATATATATATATATATATATATATATATCTACTAAAATCATTAGTAATTTGTTGCAACTTCTTCCACAAATCGTATGATCTGTTGCAATCATTTAGGCAACTTGTTTAGACAAATTAGTAATTTGTTTAAACGGATTAGTTACTTGTTGGAAACAATTAGTAACTTGTTGCAACTTCTTCCACAACTATACTGATCCGTTGTAATCATTTAGGCAACTTGTCTAAACAGATTAGTGACATGTTTAAATTGATCCATCTGTTGAAACATATTAGTAACTTGTTGCAACTTCTTCAACAAGTGTATGATCTGTTGCAACAATTAACTCATCTGTTGCGACATATTTTTTAATTTTTTATAATAATTTAAGCAATTGTTTATATATACTGCTTCTAGCCTCTGTTCTTCATCTCTTTTTGAGGATTGATTGTCAGTTTGGCTGCCAATTTGACTATATCTTTCCTCAATGTTTGCTGATTCATAAATCAATTGTCTACTTGTTGCAACAATTACAAATCTGTAGGATATCCTCTACAAACTTCTCCAAATAACTGAAGCTTTATCCAACAGATTTGTAGTTGTTGCAACAGATTGTCTACTTGTTACAACAAGTGTAGAACTTGTTGCAACAACTAAAAATCTGTTGGATATCTTCTACAAAAGAACCCGGATAACTAAAGCTATGTCCAACATTTGTAGTTGTTGCAACAGTTGTCTATTTGTTATAACAAGTGTAGAACTTGTTGCAACAACAAAAATGTGGATATCTTCTACAAATGAGCAAATAAATCAAGTTATGTCCAACGATTAGTGAGTCGTTGCAACAGACATTGTCTACTTGTTGCAAAAAGTGTAGAACTTGTTGCAATAACTACAAATTTGTTGGTTATCTTCTACAAACAGAACCAGATAAATACCAGGACAAGAACAAAAAAATTATCTATTGGATATATATTTTCCTAAACCCTGAACCATACCAGGACAACAACAGAAAAATCACCTATTTCACTACAAACACATAACAACAACAACCTGGATTTTATCCAAACTTTTCCTAAACCCAAAAAAAATAATCAAAACTTCCATTTAAGATTTTTTTTTTGGAGGGGGGGGTTGCAAAAAAACAAAAAATAAAAACTTTTTTCAAAACTTTTGGGTGGGTGGGGGAAGTAAGAAACCTAAAAAAATAATTCAAAACTTCTTTTCAAGAAAAATCATTTGGGGGGGGGGGGGGGAGGGGTGGTGCAAAAAAATAAAATTCTTCAAAAATTTTTTTTAAAAAACAATTTTTTTTTTCCGAAGGATGAGGTGCAAAAAAACAAAAAGAAAAACTTTTCAAAATTTAAAAAAATATATTTTGGTGGGGGGGGGGGTTGGGGGGAGGAGGGGAGTTAAAAAAACAAATAAAGAAAATCAATTTAAAAAAAAATCAAAATTTTAAAAAAAAAAAAAATGGTGGGGGGGGGGGGGAGTGGGGGGAAGATAAAAAAAATTTTTAAAAAAAAAAAAATTCGGAGGGGGGGAGGGTTGCGAGGGGGAGGAAGGGGGGGGGTGAAAAAACAAATAAAGAAAATCAAAATTTAAAAAAAAATTAGGGGGAAGGGGTGGAAGGAGGAGGAGTGGGGGCTAGTAAAAAAAATTAACTTTTTTTTTTTAAAATTTTTTTTTTTTTGGGGGGGAGGGGAGGGTTAGGAGGAGGAGGAGGGATGAAAAAATAAATAAAGAAAATCAAAAATTTTTTTTAAAAAAAAAAAATTGGGGGGGAGGGGTGAGAGGAGGAGAAGGGGGCGGCTAGTGAAAAAGAAAATAAAATAATTTTTTTGGTGGGGCGGGGGTGGGAGGGGTGGGAGGAGGAGGGGTGGCGGTGAAAAAACAAATAAAAAATTCAAAACTTTTTTTTTAAAAAAAAATTGGGGGGGGGGAGGGGGGTGGTGAAAAAAGAAAAGAAAATAAATTAAAAAAATTTTAAATTTTTTTTTTGGTGTGGGGAGGGGTGCGAGGAGGAGGGGGTGGCTGATGAAAAAGCAAATAAAAAGTCCAAAACTTAAAAAAAAAAATTGGGGGGGGGGGGGGGGGAGGTGTCGGGCGGGGAGGGTGGGAGGAGGAGAAGGGGGCGGCTGGTGAAAAAGAAAATAAAATAAATTAAAAAAAAATCTTTTTTGGTTGGGGGGGGGGTGGCTGGTGAAAAAGGAAATAAAAAATTCAAAACTTAAAAAAAAAAATTGGGGGGGGGGGGTGTGTGGGGCGGGGCAGGGGGTGGGAGGAGGAGAAGGGGTTGGTGGGTTTTTTAAATTAAGTTGGAATCTTTTTATATTTTGTAAAAGATTAAGAAGTTTGAAAAAATATATTTTGGACCCTAATTTTCTTAATCCCAAATTTAATTGGGTTTTGTTTTCAAGTGGTCCCCATGAGTCACCTATACTAATTTCACAACTAAAAGGTCACCTATAGCTAATTCTTCCTTATTTCCTGGGTGTTGGGAAGAAATAAGCAACAACCAAATTGCACGACGAGATAACAACGGAAGAAATACCCAAGTCAAAACTTCCCACACTATTTGAATCAAGAGGAGACAATAAACACTAGCACAAATGGAAATCCGGACAACAACTATACCATCAACAAAATAGCAAAGCAAGCAAAAATAAATTGAATGCAAGAGACACCAAATTTACATGATAAAACCCCTTCAAGGTGAAGAGGAAACATCCACAGGACCTCCGGCCCACAAAAGCTCCACTAATAATCAACAAGAGTTACAATAATGTTCTTCAAATGGCTACAACATCAACGCCAAACACGGAGCAACAATACATAAAAGATAGCACCAAAACTAGTGAAGAAAGGAGGGAAATAACCCCCAAAAATGAGCTACTGTTCGTACTAAAAAACTGAAGCTACAGGCCACAAAATCCAATCTCCACCGTTTAAATCGAAGAACCAGATGTTAAAAACCCCCAGTTCAAATTTGAGAACGATCCAACGGTTAATGAGTCGAAAAATGCAATTTGAAGTGGACTGTTATAGATGATTTTCACTGGTGCGAAAATTACCTCTTCTCTCTCAATATTTCTCTCTATATGGCTGCTATGAATTCACTCTTGTGTTATTGAAATAAACCCAATTATCCTTTTAAATGGGTTTTTGATAAAATGGGTTGGCAAATTATTGGGTTTTTTAATCCAA
>NC_081349.1:50573949-50580852 GCF_029784015.1 Lycium ferocissimum | reverse complement strand
CATACCAAATTTCCCCCTTTGAGCGAATAGTTCTCCCCCCTTTAACTTTGATCATATAAACAAGTAAAAGGGGATTCTAAAAATAACATTCGTGCTTTGGTCATCTAAGCATTTTATCAAACACTTGGTGGGCATGAAGCTCCACAACCTTCATTAATGGTGTTTTCTTCACCCAATCCTCATTCTATTACTTCTAGCTGATTCTACAATCTCAATTAGGTGTAATTAACTTCATTCTCCATCACCCATATGATTATAACAATCTCAAGTCAACAATCCAAAACCCTACTATAGTTCGTGTAATTCTCTTTACTAAACCCATTTACTATTCTCCCAAGAACTCATCAATTCACTATTATAAATGATTAGAGTGTAGAAGCATTACCTTTTTAACGTTCAATCCTCTTGAATTTGGGTTCTAGGGTTTCCACCTCCAACAATAATGTTCCAATCACAACTCTATGGATTGTGAGGGGTTTACTCAAGCTAGAAAGAGATTAGGGACTTGAATTCAATCTAGAATCATGATAAAACTTACCTTGGAGGGTTCTTGAGGCTTGGGACTTGTTCCTACGACTTTAGGGTGATTTTTCGTGACTAGGGATGTTAGGGAAATAAACCCCAAGCTTAAATATAACTTAAAACGCGAAATCCCAACTTTTGACCCGAAACCCGACCTTTTGCGCGTTGGGTCCGCGATGCACGAGCATCGCGCTACATTCTGCAGGTAAATACTTAGATTGTACAATCGGCCCACGATGCGGAGCCATCGCACGCGCCCGCACGCGCCCGCACACGCGACACATATTGGTTCTGCACAGTGTTTGGTAAAATAGGCATAACTTCTTGTACATAGCTCTGTTCAAGGCCCATAATATACCGTTAGAAAGATATTTCGAAGGGCTACAACTTTCATGTTTTAAGTTACCTCAAATTCGCAACGGAGTTTCACGAAATTCGACTGGAAGGCAGACGTATCAAAACTTAGCCGATTCTATAGACTTTTAAACGCCTTACTATTAGCCATATTGAGACGATCATATCTCCTTGCTCCGAACTCTGATTGGCCTGGTCCTTATATCATTAGAAAGCTATTTTTATGTACTACAACTTTCATTGAGGGTACTTTCCCAAATTCCCAACTAATCAAGGAGTTATCACTGCCCGAAGTAGGCCTATCAACCATTTTCGCAAAACGTTCAAACCTTCAATTTTTTTCACTAAAACTCTAATGATATGAGTCTAACTTTAGCCTAACCATGGCACCACCACTTCTAGCGTCACCTCGACAACCTTTGGGGAGGAACAACTGCGACATTAGGCAGTGTGATATTCCATGGGTGGGGTCATTGAACCCTTAGCCATCTTGTGCTATCACACCATTGCTAAAATGACGATTAAGGTGGTTATTCCTCAAGGATCCTAGTCATTGCGGACAGGTGTTGTCCTTTTTTCAAACGTTTGGATTTGTACAACGTTGGTACGATTTATTTTGGATTTTTGTTCTGGTTTGTACTATTTTGATCCTTGCTGTTGTACAATTTGCGAAGATTTAGGGATTCTAGTACGATATAGTACGATGTGCTGTATTTATTTTTGTCATTACTTGCTTGAATTTGATTTTTGTGACGAAGTGGGGAATTTAGGGGGAAATTCTGTTAGGGAAATGGGGGAATCTTCCATTTCTATCCCTAAATTGATTTTTTGCATGCTATAAATAGAAAGAGGTTGTGACATTTTTAGGGTGGATTTTTCGATTTACCTGATACCACTCGACTGCTAGGGTTTGGAGTCCTTCATTACAATCTGCCTAAAAGTCTACTTATATACCTACATTACTAAATTTATAGATATATATATACTACAATATACTACTATGCTATAGAAGATATTGCTCGAAAATACTATATGATATTCCGAAAATGAAGAAGAAAAGGCTTTACAAAAGGTTTTGAGTGCTGTTTGTCGAAGAACATTGATTTAATCTCCTCATTTGAACTTTTGGTTGCCCCATAGAAAGGTATTATCCTATTCTAGTGTCTTTATTTCTGTTTCGATTTATTTGATATATTATATTGCCTATGTCTGATTTTAAAGCCATTTTAAGTTTTCTATTTAAAGAGCTTAGTCTTTAGATATGTTTTATGTCTACTATATTGATATACACATTGTTTGGCCACTGTTTCATTAAGCATTAAGGCTGTCCTGATATAATGTTAATGTAATGAAGTTCAAAAGATTTTTAAATGTTGATTATTAGGTAGTAAGGTTAAAACAAGGATTAAATGAAGAAGGTTGCTAGTTTTGGGCCTTGGTCACTGTTGCATTGTTTAGTTTAAGGTTCTGAGGTTTTATTCTTCCATTTTTGCATTGGTTTGATTATTATTTTGTGAGTTCTGAGGACCTTTAACCTTATTATGTTTGTTTAGTTCATTTTGAGTTTGTTAACTTTGACTACAATGACCTTTAAATGGGGTATAGATTATTTGTTTTGTCTTGAAGATGGTTGCCAATGGTCTTGTTTTAAAACTGTTTTAAAAACTTGAAAGTGGGATTGTGTTTCCTATGTGTGTTGTTAGTATTTAAGACCTAGTCTCAATGTCATCTTGAATGATCTGAACATTTAAAAAAAAAAAAAAAAAAAAACCTAAATGATTCACAAACAAGAAAAAATGAAATTTAAGTCTATGTTTTCACTTGAATAAACTGGTTTTGTGCACATCAGTGAGATTCTGGGGGCTGTGTTATGTTATGATCTTATATGGCTATCTTAGACTAAGTTTGAACTAAAAATGACTTCTCAAACCTGAAATGTGTCTGTTTCCTTCTCTACAGTCTACCTATATTGAGCTTAAAAGCATCTGAATCTCTGTTTGCTTTGTTTTACCTATGTTGGATTGCTTCTCCTATCCTTTAAAGACTAAACCTTTTCAAAACTTGCAAAACACATCTTTCAAAAGATCAGCTAGCTATAAAATTGTGTGAATCCTTGAAGCCTGAACCTCTGATTTCCTCTTTTAGACTAAATAACTGTTAAAGCTAATAGAGCAGGGCTGAGTTGCTTTTTGTGACTGTTTTGGCTTCACTTATATACATTCTGTCATCTTTAAATCCTGCTAAGCCTTAGAAGAGGAGAAAATGACTTTCTCAACTTGCTTTGTGGATTTTGAAATTGCTAAGAATTGCTGGATGTCTCTAAAACCAAGGATTTTGGATTTTGGTTTACTATTTCATTGATCATATTGAAAATTTTGGCGGCATTATCTCTCATTCCTGTGTGCTTGGCTATTGTCTTGAAGATTCTGTGCTTCCTTTTGATCTTATCTGATTTGTTTAAAGTTTAGTTTGGGTTATTAGTTTTAGGTATAATGATCTTGAATAAAGTATAGTCACTAAGTTTGATTTCTAGATAGTTGCCAATGTTCTCTGTTATATCTGGAAACTTAAGAGATAAGTTGGTATTCCTGTGTCTATTGTTAATAGCTAAGATCTAGTCTAAGGTGTCCTGAAATGATATAAACACCCTTGGGGATGATTAAGTGATTTTCAAAAAATAAGAACTGGTCCTAAAAATAAACTTAAGTCTTTATTTTCTTTTAAAATGACCTGTCTTGTGTGATTTGTGTTTCCTTTACATTAGTGTTGCTTACAATTTGTTTGGTTCCTCTTGTTTAACATGATCACCTAAGGACTAAAACCATACTAAAGGCTGCTTTAAGAAGATTAGGTTGGTCCTTGTTTTGTAATATCCCTTCATTTGCTATCCATTTATAAAATCTGAAACTGCCTCATGTGTTTCCCTTGTCTCTATTTGTTTTATTTGAAACTAAACCATGACTAAAATGCTATGGAAGGATTTAGGGTAGTGTCATGCCCTCTTTAATATCTTTGGAACCCCTGAAATACTAGGTGCTTCTACTTGAATTTTCCCTTTGATCATGTTTGACTACAACCACTGTCGATACCTATTTGACCTCTACTTGTGATCTTGGCTCATTGTTTGGACCATGTAATACTTTGAACTTCATCAATGACCTAAAATAGCCCTATGCACCCCCCCCCTTTATTCTATTTAGGACTCATTGAATCTGTCATTGCTCTTATTTGAAACTTCCTAGTTACTGAATTCAATGTGACTTTAAGTTGACCTGTAGCTTGCACGTGGGGCAATACCATGCTCTCATCTCTTTCTTTTGGACTGTTTCACCTTGTTTGGTTGTCCTTTGCCTAAAATTCCTTGTTGTCTAATTGATGTGATCCTATTGATCTTATAATAGTTCTATCAACTTCTCCGTGAATTAGACTAAGTAAAAATTACTTTGAGAATTTGCTAATGATTTTTGAAATTGGCAACGTATTGAGATGGCTTCTATGACCAGCTGAGACTATACTATGATCATGTAGAGTTTAACTTAGCTTGATGAACCTGCAAACTTGTTTACTGGTAATTGAACTTGCTTAAGCTAAATTAAGCCTAGAATGGATCTTGAACCCAGTATTTGCTTCTATGACATCTTCTCTGTGGTAACTAGATTAAAAGAATAGTTTTTAATACTGGTTTAACTTATTGTGGACTCCAAAAATGAACTCCCTGCTAGCTAGTCCTTTACCCCATCCCCTCTGGTCATTGATCTCCTCTTTGTTTTTATTTTTATTTTTAAAAAAACTAGAAAATAAGACTTGTTTTTGCTTACTGGTTGTTGCTGGTGCATCATTCTTATCCTGCACTGTTTTGTGTGTTTGCTTCTGCCTTACTTGACACTCACAATACTCTCTCTTACCTGCTTTTGCATCATTGGACATTAGCCATATTTGCTTTACCTATTCTTGCATCACTTGATTTCTTTTGGACCCTGTTAGTTTTCTGGGGTTAATGCTGAAGCTCTGGGTGGGGATTAAATGAATTATTGTGGCCCTCTAAGTGTGTAGGATCACTAATCATCCTTGTGGAAATTTTGAAATTCTTTGTGCCTTTAAAACCAATGGGAAACTTGGGATTTTTTTTTTAAAAGGGAAGTGCTCTGGAGACTTGATCCAGTTCTTATTTCTGGGGTTGAGATTGTTTTAAACTAAAAGGGGTGTATATCAGGTGTATATTGAATATATATAACGGGGTATGCGAGCATTGTTTTTCTCTCTTAGAAAAGTGTATACCAATGTATATTCAGTGCATAAAGTGATTTCCACACTTAGAGAAGTTTCAAGGTTCTAAAGCCTTGGGCCTCCAGCTCTGGGCCTTTTGATGATTTGGCTCTATTGGGCCGACTGCTTTTGCGTTTTCAGTTCTAGTAACTCTCTAGTCTTTATTGGGCTTCCTTTGGCGGTATTAGTAGCAGTCTCGAGTTTATATTTATACCGGGCTAGGCCCAAATATTATGTGATTAAATTTTTGGCTATGTAATAACCATGTATAATTTACTTCATCGTACTTAGTATACTTGTGGATATATTCTAATGTCATGTATACCCTTGTTTTCTTGTCCACCCAAAACCCATTGGTGAGCCCCAACGGGGCCCGCTAACGTATCTAGATCGAGTCAACCATTCTCTGGGAGCGAAAAGGAGCATACGTTGGATTTAAGGCGAAACCAATTGCATAAATACCTTCCTTTTGGGCTTGGTCGGCCCAAACTCTCTATCTCTTTTAATTATGTACCTTAAATTATTATCTGTGCAATTATTATGTCAATTGGAGCCCTTATAGGATTATCACATATTTAAAAGTCGCCAAAAAATGTATTTGCTACAAAATTTTAAATAGATCTACACATACAAATGGGCCCCGCGGAGTTCGTAGTGGAGTTTGTCATCATGGACATCAAAACAAGCTATAACCTATTGTTGGGCCGACCATGGTTGCATGCCGCCGGAGTTGTGGCATCCTCGTTACATCAGTCTCTCAAATTCATATGGGATGATCAAGAAGTCATGATTCACGGCAAAGGAAGTGTCCACAACTATCCAGATAACTCTGTATCAGTCATAGAGAAATCACCAGTGGGTGCTAATTTTCACACTATTGAGCTAGCAGTGGTAGATTGTAGGGGAGATGACGAAGATATCCCTATGCCACTGGTCTATAAAATGGTTGCTACAACCATGATAAGGAGTGGGTTTGAACCCGGAAAAGGTGCAAAAAAGAACTTACAGGGAATTAGAGAACCAGTAAGTGTCAAACATGGGAGGTATCGATTTGGGGTTAGATACGAGCCATGTCAGGCATAAGAAGAAGAAGAAGCAGAATATATGTCGAGCGGTCCCGTCGAAATTGTCACGCCCCGAACCATGGCCTGGGCGAAACACGGCACTCGGTGCCATACTGCATGTGACCGAGCGAACCACATGGCTTGCTGAATCATCATGAGGCATACATGAGCGGAAATATAGCACGAACGTGATGAGCTTTTATAAAACATGAGATGTCATAATAATTTAATGAAATACTTGTTTAAATCATAAATGCGGAAATAACATGAGTTGAGCCAAAGATGGATAAACACCTTGCATGTTTAACATAACTAACCGACTAGTCTATGAAACCTCTAATCATGAATCTTGGAAAACGTACTTTACGGGACAAGGCTCTCCAAAGATACCTTTAAATGCATGACTAGTAAAATAAAGATAACCGACTAAACCCCGAATAAGATGGGGCTCACCAATGAGCCGATATGAGCAAATCCTGCGGCGTATGCGGCGTCCCCGTAAATACGTACTCGCATCGTGAAATGCGAGCCCCCGGCAATAAAAGGGGACGTCGCACATGAATGTCATGGTATGTAAAGCAACCGAATGAAATAACATGGGACATAAAGTAATAACGATAAGAACCGAACGTGGGCCGAAACACAGTTATGAGCATGAACATGAATACATATATAATATAAAGCATGAGTAAAAATA
>NC_081349.1:50552205-50573849 GCF_029784015.1 Lycium ferocissimum | reverse complement strand
ACATAAATAATAATATATAATATAAAATAAAAAATATATAAGAGGGAGAGAAAACTTAAAAACGATAAGGGGAGGTTTCTTGGCCGCCAACGAAAACTCGGTCCTTTCCCGGGAAACAGAGATTTAATAAAATGAAAGGATCCGGTCATTATGAGAGATCGGCGTCGGGACATGAGTGGAGCGATCTCATCTGGTGGCTACGTAGTTTCGGGCTATGCGAAGCCTTCTCGGTAATTAAAGCAACTCCCAAAACTTGAACATGTAAAATAAGTGGCCTTTGCTGCTTGTGGTTTTCATGAATTTAACCTTGTGCATGGATATCATGAATTATAGCTTGCTTGCATGAACTTGTAAAACATGTATAGTATTTTCTTGAAAAATAGCATAATATATCATAAACTAGCATGCATGAACCCATGGAATGAGATATATGGGTTTTCATGGATTACGGCCAGTTCTTAATAATCATAAAGAAATATTAAGAACTAAATGATGGAATTATAACAATTCATACATAATATAATCATGGACATGGACCTAGGATTGTATCATGAACATGGTATAGAAACCTAGTTTTCTTAAAGAATCATAATTTATGGATTATGAGGGCGTGGGGAAGAACAATGATGTTCCCGCACGTGATATTGCTCATCTGACCTTAGTCGCTAAAACTTGAATTAAAGACTTGAGCTTTGAAGAGGAGTTTCCAAAATCTTGAATTCTTGAACCTTGAGATGGGTTTTTCTTGAAAACCCTAGTTTTTGAATGATAATTTTCTTGTTTAGATTATAAGGATAGGTGTTAGAATGGAGTTGGAATAATTAGAATGGACTTACCTTGGTGTTCTTGATGTTGGAGGAGGAAGTAGGAAGTCGTTCTAGGGTTTGAGGGAGTGAAAATAATGAGTTGAACTGATATGGATGAATATATCTTTGTCTGTGAAATTGCAAATTACGACACGAGCAGTCTTGGTCGTAAATTCGGTTTACGGGCCGTAAATTGATTCACAGTCCGTATTTTGATTCCACAACTGCTGCTGCCTCTCTTCAGTAAAATGGCCATAACATTTTGCACAAATGTCCGTTTGACCCCCGTAGATACCGTTGGAAAGGTATTTCAATGATCTCAACTTTTCGTCAAGGAAGTGTTCTCAAATTCCCAACACGTTTTGAAATAAGGGCCGTAAAGTGAAATAAATTAAAGTATTTAACCATATGACCTCGAAAATGTCAAATTCCGGAGAATGTTCGAAATTCTTGGTTTCGAGGTTCCGGAGCCTTGTTCATGGCGTAAATTGGAATACGACCACTGTTCATGGGCGTAAACCACCATATCACAAGCGGGGAAAATTTCAATTCCCACATTCTTTATCTGATTTTCTAAGTCTAGGATCGTGGTCAAAACTTTCGTTAAAGGTACGGGGTGTTACAGAAATGAGAAAGCCATTCCCTCATCTCTACCAATCCTTCGCAACATGCCCGTTGGGTCACAACGACGAGGATCAGGAAGAAGGTTTAAGGACGTTATTTTGGGAGGAAGAATGAGCGGCCGTCATTGAAGAATGCTTTGAAACATTAGAGATTCACATCGTCTTTGAACAAGGAGAGAGACAGGGATGGACTTGTAACCCGTTGTTGTTCACTCTGCGGTAGAAAGAATGCTCATTTTCAAAAAAAACGGCGAAAGTCGGCTTTGAGCTCGACTTATCACCTTTTCATGTTTTATTTACGTATTGTTTAATTACGGAAATGGCTCGATGTTCCATTGCGAGTCAGGACCACAGTTTGTGTCACTCTTTCAAATTTCAATGAAAACGCCTCATAGTTCATAATAAAGACAAAATCATTTTACTATACCTATACCTATATATGTGATTATATATAATACGCAGCTAAAATTGCTTTTGCATGATTAATAACCATGTTATTTTATTTTACAGTAATAATACAGAGGCCACAAATAATGTCATGACATGTTACGAAACAAGTAAAAATGACGGTGAACAAAATATCTATCAAGAAGAAGAGATAACTGAACTTGAAGGGTTGATAGATGTCGAAGAAGAATATGAGAACAGACCAACGCCAAACCTAGAAGGAAACGGGGCGAGTTAATCTAGGAAGTGAGGACTTAGTTCGGGAAACTAGGATAAGTGTGCACTTGACAGAAGCTGAAAAAGAAGGGTATCGGAGTCTGCTGAAAGAGTATGAAGATGTCTTCGCTTGGTCATACGCCGATATACTGGGTTTGAGTACAAATGTCGTTGCCCATAGGTTCTTAGTCCTCGAAGGATTTGCCCAGTAAAACGAGGCGATCAGCTAAGCACGATGTCGACATCCGAATTAAAGAAGAAGTAGAAAAATAGATTCGGTCGGGGGTTGTCGAGGTGACACCATGCACGACATGGTTGGCAAACATAGTCCGTACCAAAGAAAGATGGGAAAATAAGGATTTGTGTGGACTACCGTGATCTCGAACCACGCTAGCCCGAAGGATAATTTCCCACTCCCGAATATTCACATCTTATTGATAAGCTGCACCAAGCATGAGGTGCAATCTTTTATGGATTGTTACGCGGAACATCATCGGATATTGATGGATGAAGAAGATGCTCGAAATAGACATTCATCACGCACGATGGGGAGTGTATCATTATCGGGTAATGCCTTTTGGACTCAAGAATCGGCCATCACTTACTTACATAAGGGCGATGACCACCTTTTTCATGATATGATGCACAAAGAGATTGAGGTGTATGTGGACGACTTCGTCATGAAATCCGGGTAGGTGAGGACCACCTCGAACATTTAAGAAGATTCTTTGACAGACTCGCAAGTACGATTTGAAGTTGAATCTGCAAAATGTGCATTTGGAGTGCTGTTTGGAAAAATTGCTAGGGTTCGTAGTCAGTCGTCGTGGTATTGAGTTAGATCCCACGAAGATTAAAGCAATCCAAGAACTACCTCCGCCAAGAATGAAGAAAGAGGTCATGAGTTTCTTAGGAAGGTTGAATTACATTGGACGTTTCATTGCCCAGTCCACAGTGATCATAGAGCCGATCCTCAAATTCCTCAAGAAAGATGCTCCAACTAAATGGACAGAGGACTACCGAAAGCCTTTGACACAATCAAAAGATACTGTCAAATCCACATCTGTTTTTGGTCCACACCTGGCTAGAAGTCCTTTCTTTGCTATACATGTATCGGTATCGAGAAAATGCTTTTGGATGCATGCTAGCATAAAACGATGAAACAGGCAAGAAAGAGAGAGCCATCTATTACATCAGTAAGAAGTTCACACCTTGGGAATCCAGATACTCCTTGGTGGAAAAGACGTGTTGCGCTCTAACCTGGGTATCTCAGAAGCTGAGACATTATATGGCTATATACACGACTCATTTGATCTCAAGAATGGATCCACTAAGGTACATCTTTCACCAACCTATGCCCATAGGGAAGTTGGCCAAATGGCAAATGTTGTTAAGTGAGTTCGACATCCAATACATCGTACAGAAAGCAGTTAAAGGGCAAGCATTGGCAGATCTACTAGCAGGAAGCTCAGTAGATGACAATCCCATACCTTTATGGACTTACCTTCCGGATGAAGAAATAATGACAATTGAAGGCGAAGAAAGTGAAGACGAGTCGGGATGGAAAGTATACTTTGATGGAGCAGTCAACTTTAAAGGATCAAGAATCGGAGCCGTCTTGGTTTCAGACTCGGGCCAATATTATCCTGTGGCGGCCAAGTTAAGCTTCAATTGCACCAACAACATGGCCGAATACGAAGCCTGTATCTTGGGTCTACGTTTAGCTCTCGACATGGATGTGAAAGATCTTCAGGTAATTGGCGACTCGGATTTGCTAATTCATCAGGTTCGAGGAGAGTGGGCCACCAAAAATGAAAAGATCATACCATATGTTGGACTTGTGCAAAGATTGGCATATCGTTTCCAAGAGATCAAGTTCAAACACATACCAAGAACCCAGAATGAGTTTTTTGATGCATTGGCAACAATAGCATCCATGATTCGACATCTCGACGGTAGATACATTGATCTGTCAAAATTGAAATCGAGAGATCAACCAACTGTGCTTTTGTAGAGGAGGCCCGATGGAAAACCTTGGTACGTTGACATTAAAATGTTCTTGGAAAAGGGGGAATATCCCGAAGGAATCATCTTAAATCAGAAGAGGACTATCAGGAAGTTAGCAAATGGTTTCTTCCTCAACAAGAATGTCATGTACAAAGAACTCCAGATTTGGGATTGCTTAGATGTGTTGACTCTTTTGAAGCTACAAAATTGATTGAAGAAGTGCATGCTGGAACCTGTGGGCCTCACATGAATGGGTTCGTGCTAGCAAAGAAAATCTTGAGAACAGGTTATTACTGGATGACCATGGAAAATGACTGTAGCAAATTTTTCCAGAAATGACAAAAGTGTCAAATTCATGGAGACTTGATAAAAGTCCCTCCAACATAACTAAATGCTATGATGTCACCTTGGCCATTCGCCGTTTTGGGCATGGATGTCATAGGACCGATTGAGCTAGCTGCGTCAAACAAACATCGTTTCATTTTGGTCGCCATAGACTACTTCACCAAGTGGGTGGAAGCAGCATCTTATTCATCGGTGACAAAGAAAGTGGTCACAGACTTTGTGCGCAACAACATCATATGCCGATTTGGCATCCCAGAATCAATCATAACAGACAATGGGGCTAACCTGAATAGCCACTTGATGAAAGACATGTGTGCGCAGTTTCGGATCACTCACCGAAATTCAACCGCATATCGACCACAAATGAATGGGGCTATAGAAGCCGCCAACAAAAACATCAAGAAAATCCTCCAAAAGATGATTGATAACTACAAAGACTGGCATGAACAGTTGCCTTATGCATTGTTGGGATACCGCACTACTACCAGCACTTCGACTAGAGCCACCCCATACTTGTTGGTGTATGGCACTGAAGCAGTGATACCAGCTAAAGTAGAAATCCCTTCACTTTGAATAATACAAGAAGTTGAGTTGGACGATGCAGAATGGATCCGTAAAAGGTATGAGCAACTAGCTCTGATAGATGAAAAAAGGATGATTGTTGTTTGCCATGGTCAACTATACCAGCAAAGAATGGCGCGTGCTTTTAACAAACATGTGAGAACTAGGGTGTTTCAAATCGGGCAATTGGTACTCAAACGAATATTCCCTAATCAAGAAGAATACAAAGGAAAGTTCGCACCAAACTGGCAAGGCCCTTATATGGTGCGAAAAGTACTATCAGGAGGAGCTGTGTTACTTGTAGAAATGGATGGTCAAGAGTGGCCAAGGGCAATAAATTTAGATGCCATCAAGAGATACTACGTATGAAGAAGAAGACAACGACAAAGATTTAGAATTTTCATAGTTTAGGTTTTCTTTATTTGCATTCCCTTTACTTGTAATTTTGCATTTTTTTTTTTAGAAAAAACCAAATCCAAAATTATGTACGAACTACGCAAGGACCTAATTCCCTGTACTTATAAGGGGATACGTAGGCGCTTTTCCAAGCTCGGTCGCTTTAACCCAAAAATCCAAATTATGTATGTTGAACTACGTCATGACCTGATTCCCATTTTGGGATACGTAGGCGCTCTTTTGAGTTCGGTCTCACCAAAATTTCCAATATGACTCATGGTGGAGCTTCATTTCATAAAATTTCAATATGTTTACCCTGAACTACGTTTCGACCTGATTCCTGAAACGGGATACGTAGGCGCTCTCCCGAGCTCGGTCATTCCAAACAAAATTCCCAATAAACCTTAGGAAACCTCAAAAATGATTTGGCGAGAGAAAGATAAAGGTAACTCCACAAGAAAATTTTTTGCGGGGCGAAATTTTTGGGAGGACCTCCAAAATTCTTTAAATATATCAGATCTAAGGAACAGATTGATTGAAATTTCTACACGAGGGCAGAATTTTTGGGAAGGATCTCAAAAATTCCTCAAGCACAGCGAAATCAAGAAATAACAAGTACACACTCACACTGGGGAAAATTTTTTGAGAGGTCTCAAAAATTCCTTCGACATAGCGAGACTTGAGTTGGTACAAAGACGTATACAAACTGGGGAATTTTTTTTGAAAAGGATTTGAAAATTTTCATCAGTCAAGATCAAGAAGAAGAAGCAGAGATGGGAGACCTTGCTTGAGTAAATAATGTCATGACATTAAAAGGGCGTATACAAAATATTATTTTTGAAAACATATATACATATATTATCAAAAAATAAAAAAATCATCGCACAAAAACTTTCTTAGCTTTGCTAGAAAACAAAAGATTTTAAGGAAAATGAGCATCTTTTCCTACCAAAATGTGAACAGGAGGAAGTCCATGCGCCGGGAGAGCGGTCGACCATATAGGAAACTAATAAATTTTATGTGGATATAGGAACAAACAAGCATAGACATTTTACGCTAACTCATTTGCTAGAATGTTTAAAAAAGGGTAGTGACGAACGAAGCCGAGTGAAAAGGAGAAGCGTCAAATAATATAGCGGCGCAAACGAGTGTACGAAAGGGTAACGAAGTCCTCCCCAAGTAAAGTTTCTTTACGCTGATAAGTTTGTTCATTTTGCAGAACACGAAAATTTTACAAAAAAGAAAATTTTAAGACTACTGAAGGACATAATCACGATACCAAAAGTTGGGTCTCCACTAAAAATAGTTTTGTATCAAGGTATTGAGACCCCAGCCTAGACGTCGCATGGCTTGCCTTGATACATTGGCTGAGTGGACGTCCAAAAATCTAAAAATTTAAAATGACGCGTTGATAGCGGGATTGAATGTCGTTATTCACAATCGAGTCTAGTCCTTTTGGAAGATGTGAACCCTATCGACGGGCGGGTATTCTTCCCCGGAGTCAAAAAAGGAAGGTGTAAGTCTTGCCACCGAGGTAAGCTTCATTCCTCAAAATGACGATATGGATTAAATGACTACGTGCCGAAGGGGCTGAGTTGTCATCCATATATATAGCCAAAAATAGGTAGCATAATTCCGAGCTTGATGGTCGCAATCGTTGAAATACGAATGTGATTCCTACATCAAGATTTACGGTCGCTATTGCAGTCTATTTCAAGTTAACGTAATCATAGTTTAGGGATGGTGGTAGTCATGAGAAAAGGCTCCGCACTTGAATATGCAGTAGTTAACTTGAAAATTCTGACTAATGTTGTAATTCTAGACACAGGGGTTAGCGGTCATCATGAGAGGAATATGATACTCACTGTCGAATGTGCGATCCTACATTTGGGTATATTTGACTGTAGGTGATGTTAGACCAATTGGTATACCGCGGTCACCGTATGCGGATAACGGGACATGCGACACCAGATTTGGACAGTCATCGCGATATGCAAACATGATGTGACGCCAAATTTTTTAGGGTAGTGGACGTCGTAAGAAATAAAAATGGCCCCGCACAAGAAAACATGGGTTTCATGATTGACATATCGACTTACGAAAATGACAAACCCGAGGGGTGTGTAGGTTTGCAGAAATGCGGTATAGCCCGACCCAGATCCCAACAGAAGTTATCATTGAATGATGGAAACATCTGAAAAAGACGAAAAAAGAGCCGGTCGAAGTATCGTGATTATTATCCAGAGTAGATTATTTTTCAAAAAAAATACACAAAAAACACACACTTGCAGGAGGAAAGGAAGAAGACGGACAAGCATTTGCGAAAAGACGGACGTAATAGTGGAGGATGACTCCAATGTCGACAAAGTGACAAAATACCATTCAGGTATGACTGTATTAAAACCAAAATTTTCAAAACTAACACGCAGGACTCAGCATTCGGAGATGGCTAAAGTTGCCAAGGCAGGAAGCAAGAGCCAGACTCAAGACCTGCGGAGCGAACATGGAACTTTTCTTGGGCAACGGGTCAAAAGTCGTGTACGAAAGTCAAGCTTTCTACACCGAGATTAAAACATCACTTCAAGCAACTGCACTCATAAATCTTTTGAAAAAACTGTTTCCGATCGAGTTTTTCACCGGAAATAGTCAAAGGGATTCCCGCATAAAGGGATGTTCCTTTTCAGGCTATCGAGTTGAACTATAATTGGCCTGATTCTCAAAGCCAGGGATATGTAGGAAACTCAAAATTCGAGGTTCGACCATATTCCTATAATTACCTTGAGACACCTTGAGGTAGTTTAAAGAAAATTCCTATTCTTTTTCGTAGTCCTCATAGAGTTAGAACTACAAACGGCCTGAATTCTCATTTAGCCTGAGATATGTAGGAAGCCCAGAAGCCAGGGTCCGGCCATACTTCCGAAATTTTGCGCAAGAGAGCTGTAACTTCTATTATTCGGTAGAAATTAGGATTGTCAAATTCGTAGCTCAAGGATGGCCTCGCCATCCTCGAACTCCGAAAGGGCAATTATTGACACCTAATTTCCACCGCATAAGACGCGTATTTTAATTTTCAAAATTTTTGAATCAAAGACGGAGCAAGGATGCACCTTTAAAATTTAAAATTTAAAATCCCGAGAAAATTGCAAAAATTGACGTTTAATCATTATTATTTTTAATTACAAGAAATTACGAGTTATTCACTGTCACAAACGCAAGTTTGAAAGAAAGATACATATCCCGCTCCGTCTAACTCAGAAAAATTGTTAATTAAAAATGACGTATGAATTACGACTCATTTTGGCCGCATTTTTCACATTTTTAAATATTACTCGAAAGTATATCAATATTAGGCTCGTTTTGAAGCTCATGTTTTAAAACAACGTATTATAATTTTTTATTTAGCCAAAATAGTATTTTGCGAGGGAGTTTTAAGCTAATTAACTTAAATTATATGTTATATTTAAAAAAAAAGTTGTGTTATATTTTATAAAGGGAGGGAGTAAATAATATACTTACCCCCACCCCTTTTTTTTTATTTTTTATTTTTACGCGTCATTTTTACACCCTTTCTATCCTAATTCATCTCTCTCTTTGAGAGAGAGAGAGCGGCGCTGGGTTTCCTTTTCACCGCCACCACCTCTCCCGCTACCACCATTTTTTACCTTTGGGAGGAACAACCGCGTCATTAGGCGGTGTGATATGCCATGGGGGGGTCATTGAACCTTTAGCTATGCTATCACACCACAAAATGACGATTAGGGTGGTTATCGTGGTGATCTATCGAAATGGGGATCGTGTTTATGCTGTACATGCTTTCAAACGTTTGGATTTTTTGTTTGTGTTGTTGGTACGATTTATTTTGGATTGTGTGTGGCGTAATATTTGGGTTTGTACTATTTTGATCTTGCTATTGTAATTTGCGAAGATTTAGGGATTCTAGTAGATTTAGTACAATGTCTTGTGAAGTATTTTTGTTATTACTTGTTTGAATTTAATTTTTGTGACGAAGTGAATATGTGACAAAATGAGGGAATTTTTGTATCCCTAAATTGATTTTTTGCATCCTTAAATAGAACTATTTTATGACATTTTTAGGGGGATTTTCCATTTAATACGTGTTATGTTAAGATCTTATATGGCTTTTATCTTAGATTAAGTTTGAACTTAAAATGACTTCTCAAACCTTGGGGTGCATGTGGGAAAATCTCTGTTGCTTTGTTTTACCTATGTTCCGGATTTGCTTCTCTAACCTTTAAAGACTAAATCTTTTCAAAACTAGCAAAAAACATCTTTGAAAAAATCAGAGCTATAAAAATTGGTTGAATCCTTAGGGGTTTGAACCTCTGATTTCCTCTTTTTTAAAATAGACTATTAAAGCTAATAGAAAAGTTTCTGAGTTGCTTTTTGAATATATATATATATATATATATATATATATATAAAGAGAGAGAGAGAGAGAAATGACTTTCTCCAATATACCTCTCTGGATTTTGAAATTGCTAAGAATTCTTTTGGATTCTAAAACCAAAAAAGGTTTTGAGAGAGAGAGAGAGAGAGAGAGGTGGCCTTATCTCTCATTCCCTGTTTGATCTTGAAGATTCAATCCCTCTTTTGATCTTACTCGATTTGTTTAAAGTTTAGTTTGGGTTATTAGTTTTAGGTATAATGATCTTGAATAAAGTATAGTCACTAAGTTTGATTTCTAGCTAGTTGCCAATGTTCTGTTATATCCGGAAACTTAAGAGATAAGTTGGTGGGTCCCGTGTCTATTGTTAATAGCTAAGATCTAGTCTAAAGTTTCTGAAATGATATAAACACCCTTGGGGATGATTAAGTGATTTTCAAAAAATAAGATCAAAAATAAACTTAAGTCTTTATTTTCTTTTAAAATGATAGTGAAGGGTGTGATTTGTGTTTCCTTTTGACCTTAGTGTTGCTTACAATTTGTTTGGTTCCTCTTGTTTAACATGATCACCTAAGGACTAAAACCATACTAAATCTTTGTTTAAGAAGATTTGGTTGGTCCTTGTTTTGTAATATCCGTTCCTTTCTTTGTCCACTTGTAAAATAGAGGTTTCAAAAAGTGTTTCCCTTGTCTCTATTTGCTTTATTTGAAACTAAACCATGACTAAAATTATATGGAAGGATTTAGGGTAGTGTCATGCCCTCTTTAATATCTTTGGAACCCCTAAAATACTAAGTGCTTCTGCTTGAATTTTCCCTTTGATCATGTTTGACTACAACCCTTTCGATTTGACCTCTGCTTGTGATCTTGGCTCATTGTTTGGACCATGTAATACTTTGAACTCCATCAATGACCTGCACCCTATGTACCCCCTAATTTTTGATTCTATTTTAGACTCATTGAATTTGTCATTCTATGTACTTGTTTGAAACTTCCTTGAGTTATCTTTTTTTTTGTAATCCAATGTGACTTTAAGTTGACTAATGTAGCTTGCAATTGAAGGGCAATACCATGCTCTAAATCTCTTTCTTTTGGGTCAATTTTCACCTTGTCTTGGTTGTCCTTTGTAATTCATTGTTGTCTACTTGATGTGATCCTATTGATCTTATAATAGTTCTATCAACTTAAAATTGAATTTGGACTAAGTAAAAATTACTTTGAGACTTTGCTAATGATTTTTGAAATTTGCTACGTATTGAGATGGCTTCTATGACCAGCTGAGACTATACTATGACCATATAGAGTTTAACTAAGCTTGATGAACCTGCAAACTTGTTTACTTGGTAATTGAACTTGCTTAAGCTAAAACTAATCCTAGAATGGACCTTGAACCCAGTATTTGCTTCTATGACATCTTCTCTGTGGTAACTGGATTAAAAGAATAGTTTTTAGTACTGGTTTAACTTATTGTGGACCCAAAAAATGAACTCCCTGCTAGCTAGTCCTTTACCCCATCCCCTGCGTCATTGATCTCGTATTTGTTTTTATTTTTTTATTTTTTTATTTTTTTATTTTTTAAATAAACTAGAAAATAGGACTTGGTTTTGCTCATTGGTTGTTTGTTATGTGCATCATTTTTTATTTGGCTCATTTTGTGTGTTTGAATGCTTACTTGACACTCACAATACTCTCTCTTACCTGCTTTTGCATCATTGGAAATTAGCCATATTTGCTTTGCCTATTCTTGCATCATTTGATTTCCTTTGGACCCTGTTAGTTTTCTGGGGTTAATGCTGAAGCTCTGTTGGGATTAAATGAATTATTGTGGCCCTCTGAGTGTGTAGGATAACTAATCATCCTTGTGGAAATTTTGAAATCCTTTGTGCCTTTAAAACCAATGGGAAACTTGGGATTTTTTTTTTTTAAAAAAAAGGGGAAGTGCTACGAGACTTGATCCAGTTCTTATTTCTGGATTTGAGATTGATTTAAACGAAAAGAGGAGTATATCAGGTGTATATTGAATATATATATATATATATATATATATATGCAAGCATTGCTTTGCTCTCCTAGAAAAGTGTATACCAGTGTATATTCAGTGCATAACGTGATTTCCACACTTAGAGAAGTTTCAAGGTTCTAAAGCCTTGGGCCTCCAGCTCTGGGCCTTTTGATGATTTGGCTCTATTGGGCGGACTACTTTTGTGTTTTCAGTTCTAGTAACTCTGTAGTCTTTATTGGGCTTCCTTTGGCAGTATTAGTAGCAGTCTCTAGTTTATATTTATACCGGGCTAGGCCCAAATATTATGTGATTAAATTTTTTAGCTATGTAATAACCATGTATAGTTTATTTCATCGTACTTAGTATACTTGTGGATATATTCTAATGTCATGTATACTCTTGTTTTCTTGTCCACCTAAAACCCGTTGGTGGGCCCCAACGGGGCCCGCTAACGTATCTAGATCGAGTCAACCATACTTTGGGAGCGAAAAGGAGCATACGTTGGATTTAAGGCGAATCCAATTGCATAAATACCTTCCTTTTGGGCTTGGTCGGCCCAAAATCTCTATCTCTTTTAATTATGTACTTTAAATTATTAACTGCGCAATTATTATGTCAATTGGAGCCCTTATACGATTATCACGTATTTAAAAGTCACCAAAAAAAATGATTTCTACAAAATTTAAGACTAATTTTTTTCATTAATGCAAATTTGGCTCCAAATGATTTGATTAGATGGACTAAAACTGCCGATTTTGGTGAAATTAAGGACCAAATTGAACATTTATGAAAACTGTAGACTTTGGCATATGGACTGATTTGGACTAAACTTGTGGGACTAATTGTGACGATTTAGACTTAGATTAAAAAATAAATTTTGGCTAAAACTTGTTCAAAGCATAGAATAAAAATGGACTATATAGTATCCTATTAATATACGAATTATAATAGTATGCCTAAAAATTATTTTGTTAAAAAACTATTTTCTGTACAAAAAATATATTTTCAAAACTATTTTGGGTGGACTTACGTAGAGTCCTACTTAGGCTAAGAGCCTTCGGGTATTAGCCTAAGTGTTCTAGTCTGACACCCCAAACGCCCAATTTTGGGTAAAATTTTACCACTTTTGATTCTCGAAATGCGCTATTTTTGCATAAATGACTAATATTTATTTGCGAAAATATTAAATAGAAACTATTTTTATCACAAACCAATTTATATCTATATAAACATATTATTGAAACCCGTAGGTAAACCGCAATTGAGCGGATCCTTAATACCGGAGTGCCTAACACCTTCCCCGGGGGATCACCAGAACCCTTACCTAGACTATGTGTAGATTAGGTTTCTTTTAAAATAATCATAAAACAATTTTTTTAAATGAACCCTTTTCGACTCGGTTTTTCCTAATTTCCTAAAAATTAGGTGGCGACTCTAAAAATAAGTCAATTTAAAGCACCATTACATAGAAGTATTTTTTTCCTTTTTCCTGGTACGATTGACAACCGTATTTCCCCGGGACACTTTCCTTCTTAAATGAGGCAAGTGCAAATGTGAATCGGAAAAAATATGACACGCTGCATATACTTGGCGGGCTTCTAAATCATATTGGAACATGGCAGACAAACATCATTATTAGTAAATTCTACGTCCATAGTTTAACCTAGATGCTAACAACAATCATGCTTTCATAACAGGGTTTAACCAGACCAAAATAACACTTGTAAAGAACAGGCTTGGCTCAAACAGGTTAAACTAAACCCTGTTTAACATGACAGATGCATAAGACTAGGCTATGTTGGTATTAAATGAAAGGTGGACTTGGTCGTTTGGTCTTGTAACGACCCGTTTGGTCGTTTTGAGCTTTTGACTTGTTTTTCCCAAAATACCCTTTCATAGCTTTAAAATGGTATTTTTGACTTACGGGAATGGGTGGCACAGTTATTTAATTGGCGGGTAATTTTTTTGAATTTATTTAATGTATGTGAATATTTGGTTGACAGGGATTTTACTTGCGCGCATATAAGGTATAAGTTGGTGAATAATGTAATTGACTAAGTGGGTCAAGACTACGTTTTATACATATTGGTTGAGTAAAAATAAAAGTTATTTTGGATAATTAATTTAGTTGATGGCAAGTGGGCCAAGTCCACCTTTCATTTAATACCCTATGTTATAAGGCCCATGTGTATGAATGAATTAAACATAGTAGGGTTGACATCTGGGAGTCATAGCAACAACATCAAAAAAAAAAATATTACTAAGACTAGAGATAGTGTCGAGAGGGCGGAACGAAAATGACTGAGAGAAGGGTGACGTGTACTGCTTCAGGTGAGAAGTTTCATTTAAGCTCTAATGTTTGATTTACATAGTTAGTGCTATGAGAAATGCCTCTTGTTTTTAAGTATTAAAGTATTTTGTTTTGGTGGAAAGGAATTCGTCTCCAACTTACATTTATCATAATAGGTTGGTGCTTAGTCCTTGTAATACTAGGGACAAGAATTAGTGGATTCCATCATTTAGTAATGATGACACCATGATTACAGAGGGGTGCATTTAAACCAAAGCCATGACCATTGATTTTAGAGAATTAGGGAGAAATTCTTACGTGAGGTACCATTTGTGTCACTGTCCAGCTTTTAAATTGTGTTTTTTTTTTTGACACTGTCATCTACCCATACGTACTACGATTACCAACCGGGATTAAGATCATGGAAATAATGAGCTTATATAAGATACTAGTGAAACTTTCTCTTTGGGGTTATTACTATTAAATTTGCAATATTGGAGAGGTGAAGAGTGAGATTTAATCTTAAGTTACAGTTTTGGTTAATTGACGGGTTGACTAATAAATTGGTAGCAAGATCGAAATTTGTTTATAAATTTGGGTCTTGAATAGAAGTAAGGTTGTGAGTATTGATTCTTCTTGATTCTAATTTCCTAATTTGGATATGACTAGATTCTCGTTACATCGAGGCACAAAGGAAGGGCAAGACTAAAGTTTGGCCCCATTGGAGATTTGTTTGTTCGGCTTTTCAGGTAGGTTACGGTTTATCTTATGGTGAGACTTCGATTAGCGAAGCATATGTTTAGATGATATTGTCGGAGAACGCATGTAAGCCTTCGGGTACGAAGTTGGGATGGATATTGTCTTAGGTTGGGCCTTGTTGTATGATTTGGGGGCTAGCCACCCCGTTGTGTTGCTGACTCATCTTGATGTATTTACTTGTTGGCTCGTTGACACGTTGAGACATTGGTAATTGTGACTAGTGATATATCATGGCCATGATATTGCGGTACTTTACTTGATTGATACTGAGATAAGAATGATGACTACATTGTGGCTTATTGTGTTGCCTTACTGCTGATATCACTTGTATGCCATGTGTGGTACTGTTTCGAATTGAATTGGTTGTTGATATTACATTTCATCATATTCATACGCATTTCCATGATACATTGACATATGCATGGTTATGGCACCAATGATGATATGTGAGAGAGTGTAGCCTCCTAGGTCTTTGCCAGAGAGCGTAAAAGAGAGATGAGTGTTTGTTGCCCGAGGTTTCTTACCGGGAACGATGGAGTGTCCGATGCCGAGGTCTTTGCCGGGATCGTGAGAGTGTGCTCGTGATCGAGGTCATACTCGGAGCGAGTGGTACATGGACTTCGCGGGTCACTCATGGGTCATGTCGCCGAGACGTGGAGTTACTCCGTCGGGACATGTTGTACAAAGGCTCGCATATGCATTTCATTCATCCTACATACATTATTGCATTGCATTGTATCTTGGTTCCTATTGATTGTTGTGACACTACTGTGATATACTGATTCAGATTCATTATACTGAGACTTAGCACAGTTGGGTTTAGATGCTATAACATAAGAGATGACTTGTTCTGTGGATATGGATTCGTGTTGACTTGTACTTGTTGGTTTACGTGTTTATCTTACTTTATTGTCTTTATATACGTTAGCTAGTCTTTGTTGGCCTGTGATACCTACCAGTACTTGTTGTTTGTCTTGACTGCACTTCTTTGCATTCTTTTATGAATGCGAGTACCGAGTGAGATCGACTTCTACTCCTCCTGGATGATATTTGAGGATTGCTGATTCGAGTCCTTCAGGGTGAGCATGAGGATGTTCGCTGCCCGAAGACTCTTTCTATCATTATGTCTTTATTTCCATTATGAGACATGATCTTTGAGACTACTATGTATTATTATGATTCAGACTTATAGTATTTAGTTAGATGCTCTTGTATGACCAGATCAGATACTGGGGTGGATTTCATTTACTTCTGTATTTTCTTATTTATATTATATTTGTGAGACTTACGCTATTTACTTCTTCCGCTATTTTCTCTTATTTGTGAATGTTAAGGGTTCACCTATTGAGTTGGGAAAGGTAGGTGCCCATACGACTTAGTGAAATCAGGTCGTGACAAGTTGGTATCAGAGCCCTAGGTTGCCCGGTCTATAATACAAGAGCGTGTCTAGTAGAGTCTTGTGGATCGGTACTATGAGCTCCGTACTTATCTGCAAGAGGCTATAGAACATTTAGGAAACTTCACTTTCTTTCATTCTCTCGTGCGAATTTATTCAAAATTGGTATCTAGTCGATTTCAATTGGTATCTGAACTCTCTTATCTTAATCACCCACGGAAAGTGGAAACTCGTCCTCAAATTCTTATGTGAATGGTCGATCTATGACGTGTTGTGGAATGGTACAAGATGTGTTATACTGATTCGGACACGTGATCCAGTTCAGTCTGCAGTTATGGTCTGAGGATTCAATTGTGTGGAGTCGCGATTTGACTCGATTGTTGTGTGGGGTCGCGATTAGACTCTTTTATTGTGGGAGTTTGTGAGAAATGGGAAGGATAGTTCAGAGGGTTACATGGTCTCCGCGTTTCAGCGTTGGGTTTCTCGGAAGTGACAAAGTGCATTGATGGCTTAATAATAGTGGGTTGCTCGATGATATGATCGGTTTGACTTCGGCTTCGTCAAGGCTTTATGATGGGGTGCGTGACACTGGTGAACCAATGGCGGGTCGACGATTCAGCAACGGTAGAGTATTAGACTTCGGTATGTGAGGACAAATGTAAGTTCGGTGATGACTGATAAGACAAAAATACATATATAAATTAAGTTGTTATTTAATTTTAAATATTAATATTTTTATATTTTATTTGCAGGAGACACCATAATTTTAATAAATAAATCAAAATAGCAAAATCAAGAAGAAGAATGAGAAAAGAAGAAGAAGAGACAAGAAAGATACACGGAAAATGGAAAGCAAATTGTGCAAGTTTTCCTTAGTGTGGGACACGTCAAATTGAAACGAAACAAAATGGAAAAAGAAAAGGAAAGGAGCTACTATACGTTATAACTTTGTTGCCACATACATGCAACTTTAAATCAAGTGGGCTATTATTTAAAGGAAAAATTTGTAGGTCATGAAACCAATTTTAAAACATGAAGTTGCAATTTGCCAACTTGGAGACAATCTGCAGTGAACACCAATTTAAAGTTAACACAATTGCAAATTGCAAGTTACAAGCTACAAGTTGCCAAATCTAGAGATAAATGACCTTGAAAGACTCTACAAATAGAGATTGTTTTAGGCTTTAGGAGACAACAAAAAATTGGGAAAGGAATTCGAGAGACCAATTCGGAGGAGAAGAGGCAAATATAATTCTTTCCATTCTTAGAAGCTTTCTTCTCCTACTATTTCTTTAATTATTCGGTGTTGAAAAGTATTCCAGTTCCTGCTTTTAATTAAATAGCGAAATTATTCTTCTTGAATATTTCTTCTATTTTCTTATTTAATGGACAAAGATATTTTCATTATCGGTACTAACTCCAGTATGGAGTAACTTTTCTTGTGTTGGGAGAATGACGGATCTTGATAGTTCTATATAATAGTAGATAATATTATTCCTCAATTTCACATATTTGAGCGGAAGCTTTCTATTTAACTTTTATATGCTTTACAGTTAGATGTTATTTTATTTGTTAACGTTTATCTAATTTATACTACCAATTAATTTGTTACTAATTCTCGTAATCGAGAGAGAGGCGGAAGAAGTAACATAGTTAATTGTCGTATTGATAGATGTTAATATTTATTTAGTGACATCTATCTCTTTTATGTTATAATTAATTTTACACTTATTTGTAATAGAGAGAGGCGGATAATGTATTGATTAGTTATAACAAGTAAGGTAACCGAAAGGGACTTACTATAAAGAGCATGTTTCGAGTTCAAGCATATATTTACGGTGCTTTAATATTACTATTTTGATAATTAATTTGTATAACCGAGAGGAGTGCGATTAATTCTTCAACTTAAGTAATAATATATAAATGTAATCGTGAGAGGCATTTATACATTTATGAGAAATAGAAATTGAAGATTAAAGAATTTACTTTATAATAGAAATATCAAGTGAAGTCAGGATCCCAACACCTTTTAGTACGTTTGTGAAAAATTAAAATATTTCTCCATTGCTTTAATTACATATTTTTAGTTAATTAATTCACCAATCAATTCACTTCTGATATTCTCAAATAGTAATTAAAATAAGAAACGTCTGTAGAATAGATAAACCAATCTCTGTGGGTTCGACATCTTTCTATACTATAATTTGATAGAGTACGAGTAAAATATATATACGCCAGACACTCGTCAAATTTTTAGTGCCGTTGCCTGGGATTGGCAAAGTCTACTACAGATAAATTGTTTTACTACTAATTTGAGAACCATTTTTTGTTATTTATTAATTTTTACTTAAAAAAAAAAAAAAAAAAACAACTTCAGGAAGTGCATGACCCGTTCCTCTTCAAGGGAACTAGTTAAATACGATCCTGAAATTGAAAAATCCTTAAAATTATTACGGAAAGGACAATCTCAAATTCCTTTACTGAAAGACATGGAGAACAATGAAAACAACCCACCTCCACCACATCAAGTGGATGAACAGTTTGATGAGGTGGCACCACGGCATGATAGGATACTTAGAGATTATGCAGAGCCGGATCACTTTGAAGGAGAGTCAAGCGTAAGGAGACCACCAATAGCGGCAAATAACTTTGAAATCCGCACAGCTTGATTCGGACCATCCAAAATTCATGCCAATTTACGGGTGATGTAAGTGCGGATCCACATTCCCACCTAATTGATTTTCTTGAATTAGTTGAAACTTGCGGGTACAATGGAGTCACAACAGCTGCTATCGAGTTGCGACTTTTTCCCTTTTCACTAAAAGGAGAAGCCAAGACATGGTTGCGAGGCTTACCAAGAGGCTCTATTACTACATGGGACCAAATGACCCAAAAGTTCCTTAACAAGTATTTTTCACTTGCCAAAACAATTAAAATGAAACAAGAAATCAATAATTTTATGCGGGACAATCTTGAATCGTATACCCAGGCATGGGAAAGATTAAACTCAATGTTAAGAAAATGCCCACATCATGGTATCCGAGATTCTGATATTTTATATATTTTTTATCATGGTCTTAAACCTCTCTAGAAATGTAATTGATGCGGCATCGGGGGAGGATCTATAATGGGAAAACCACTTTGCAGTAAGCCACGCAATTGCCGAATGAAATTTAAGAAAATGCTATTCAATGCCCTTGAACGAATGATTATCAAGAAAGCAAGAAAGAGTGAATCAAGTTGAAGCTTTAAATTCATTGACACAACAAATTGCGGCTCTCGCACAAAAGTCGAGGCTATTCGAGATAAATGCGCGCTCACCATCTCAACTTGAGAATTGTGATGTATGTGGAGGTAATCCCCTAATCACGAATGCCAAGCTTCAGATCAAAATGAGGAACAGGTAAGTGCTATTGGTTACAAAAACAATTACTCATTTGGTAGTCCTATGGCACAAAAACATCCAGGATTCCAATGGAGTAATCCTAATGGTGCTGAAAATTCCCAACGATTTTTTAATCAAAACGAGGACGTGCACCACCGAAAAAAGTTTTCAACGAAGATGAACAACGGCCCCAAAGAACGCATCGACGGTGCCTTGAAGACTTGATATACAAATACATTAAGACTACTAATGAAAAAATGGAAAAGCCAAAATTCGACCATAAAAAATTTGGAAATTCGGGGTAAGCCAATTAGCAACTCTCATGTCGGGACAAATTCAAGGTACTCTACTGAGCAATACTCCAAGGGTGCACCTCGAAGCCATTGCCCTACGGGGTAAAGCTCTTGATGATCCATATGCGGATCGACAAGGAACTCCACGAGAGGTAGAACAGGTAAACGAAAGCGAGAATAAAAATGAACCTAAGCTTCCAAGCGAACAAAAAGAAAAAAAGAAAAAGGTGGAAGAAAATGAATTCATTAGAAATCCTCATTCTGAACCTCTCCCCTTTCCCCAAAAGATGAAACGAGAAAAACTTGACAAACAGTTCTCAAAGTTTCTGGAAATTTTAAAACAGCTTTACATTAATATACGTTTCACAGATGCTTTGACACAAATGCCTTCTTATGCTAAATTTCTTAAAGATATTTGGTCAAGTAAAAGAAAATTGGAAGAACTTTTCGTCGTTAAGCTACGAGAAAAATGTATTGCTATACTTCAAAATAAGCTTCCGTAAAAACTTGGTGATCCAGGAAGTTTTACAATTCCTTGCACTCTGAGAGGTGCTCATTTTGAAAAAGCATTATGTGATTCAGTTTCATCAATAAATCTAATGCCTTTTTCAATTTTTAGGAAATTAGAACTTGGTGAAATAAAAGACAACGTGTGTCTCTTCAACTGGCGGATCAAAGTACTAAAAAACCGAAAGGAATAATTGAAAATGTTCTTGTAAGAGTCGACAAATTATTTGTCACACCCTAATTTTCGTTAGGGCGTGATGGGCACCCGACCCTTACTGGGCCGGCGGCCCTCCGACTATCGTGGCACTCGTAATCATATTGGGCCCTCGTAGCATAACATGAGCACATAACGAAAGCTTTTCGGGAACAAACTTGCTTTTCATCCTTTTCAAGTAAGACATGAGTAAGACACTGTCAGAATAATGCATCTCGATACACCGGCTTATGGAGCCGCTTACAAAGCGACATATTACACACACGACACCGTACGCAAAGTCTCTAACATGGAACATGAAACCATATCATAATGCTCGACTCGGCGACGCTCGGAGAAAATGGAGCTCGCCAATCCCGTGGAACATCTTGCGCTAATATCTTGACTCGTACGGGTGCACACACGCGACGAACGCGGCGTCCACGAAGGACGTCGATACGAGCAATGTACTGAGTATGTAAGGCATGAGTAACAACATATGGAAGGATGCAAAGCATGAATAGTAACAAGACGAAAACATAGGGCATTTCATGAAATAAAAGAGTAACCTGTACATCTGAGTGCCCTTTTAGTGCTGCGGAACGTGCAGCCCGATCCATGTAATGTATTGCTGCGGAACGTGCAGCCCGATCCATGTAATGTATTGCTACGGAACGTGCAGCCCAATCCATATATATATAATAAAAGAGTAGCCTGTACATCTGGGTGCCTTTTAGGCGGAATCATGCATGCATATAAGTTAGTGCCGAGGAACGTACGGCCCGATCCATATAAGTTAGTGCCGAGGAACGTACGTCCCGATCCATAACCACATATCCGAAGTCAGGGCATCCGCGTCCGGGACGGTATCATGTCATATTATACCAACTGATCAGGTGGTTACGCGTATATAACGCTCTCGCCCTTTTCCATATTCCCCATATACATATACATATACATATACATATATCATATATCATATATCATGTATCATATAAGTAGCATGCATGAAAGCG
>NC_081349.1:50451007-50552105 GCF_029784015.1 Lycium ferocissimum | reverse complement strand
ACAATAGGTTTTAAACCAAAAAAGGAAAATTTTGGGGGAAGACGTCAACCCAATGGGGCCCGCCTATGAAATTTAAAAATTCCTCATTATGGGGCTTCTACGAACGTTTCATAGCAATACGGAGCCGTATGTAGAAATTACGATCGTTAGCGTGAGTTTGAATTCGTTTAGGAACAAAATTCTTTTGAAAACAAAACTTTTGAAACAATAAAGTTATGGAAACATTTATGAAATCATAATCCCCGAGAATCATGCCTTTGAAAGAAAGGGACGAGCCTTAACATACCTTGGCCGCTTCTTAAGCTAATCCAACTTATACCTTGGCTTCTCGTGATCTCTGATCACGTCATTAGATATCAACCATTAGTCATAAGCACTTAAGAATCCGATTTCAAACTAACACTTTGTTTACGGAAATTTGGGCAGCATTTCTCAAATCCATCAACCACAGAAATTCAACTCGGCAAATCCTAACAACCAAACCAACAGTCATAATAACAATATCGATAGATAACTCAGGATGTCCAAACCAATATCCAACCTTATTCGAAACCTTCCAACTCAACTAGAACAATAACAACACACTTCTCTCTTTCAAATTCATAAACTATATCAACAATTCTATATGTTAGCAACATTATTTTCATCAAGGTAAGAAGCCATATTAAAATCATATAAATTTTCAAAACAGCCCGCAATACTACAACTTCAACATGACCCATCAAACATTCATTTTACATCATAGAATTCACAACGACGACGACGAGATACTACATCATTAATCCCTTCATGTCTACCCAAATCGGCCATTTCGGCCCAGCTTCAACATACATACTTTCATGAGTTTCATTCATTTTTCACATGCTAAAACACACACACAACCCATCCATAACAACACCAACCAAACACTAAACAACATTGGATCATCACTTCCATATCATACTACATATACACGGCCACACAACAACATCCCTATCTTCATGATTTTCATTCATTTCCACACTTCTGTATGTACAAACATCTATAAAACATGTAAAGAAGATCAAAACTCACCTTTTTCTATCCACCTTCTCCGTTCGGCTAGAACATATTTTGCAAGGAGGAGTGTTTTTCTTGCTTCAACAATTATTCCACGTTAACGAGGGCCTTCCAATTGGTATGAAAGCTTGAAGAAAACAATTTTCATCATCAACCTTATGGGGCTGGTTCGGCCAGCCCCTCCTAGCCGTCCCTCTTCTTTTTTTTCTTTTTCTTTTTCTTTTCTTTCTCTTGATTTCTCTAGAACTTAAAATGATGAAATATACCTTGTCTTGTAATAATCATATATATATATATATATATATATATATATATATATATATATATATATATATATATATATATATATGCATAGGGAGCACATGGCCGGTCATGTGCCCCTCCTCTCTTCTTTTATTATTTTTTTCTTTTCTCAAATTTCTCGATTTTTCTAGACTTTTCTGCGAGTCACAAAAGATGAAGAGTTGTCTTGCTTGCCTTGTCATCTTTGTTTTCATGCACATTTAGTCCCTACAAATATAAGATGACCACATGCGCCTTTTCATGGCTTAAGATAATTGGCCAACCATGGGTGGGACCCACGGCCACTATGCTTCTCAATAAGTCATGCATAATAATAGTTTCTAAATTCCAAGTTTGCCTCGATATTCCATGCCAATAATATTTACAAACGCATTAAAACAAAGCACAGAATAGCCTTGCCCTTAACTTCCCGCAATTGTCTTAAAATATTCCAACGTACAAAATGCGGGATATAACATTTATATTCCCAGCAGATTTTATAGTACTTGAAATGGAAGAAAATACAGAGGTACCATTGATTTTAGGTAGACCATTTCTCGCTACAGGTAGAGCAATTATTGATGTCCATCAAGGGCAATTGATACTACGAGTTGATGAGGAAAGAGTGATTTTTGACATGCAGAAAATTTGAAATTTCCCGAGAATGAGTCATCATCTTCTTGTTTTCAAATTGACCTGCTAAATGATCTTGTAGATGAATACAAAGATGATCAGTTGATTACTGATTCATTGGAAAGATGTTTGTCCAAATCAGGTTCGACAAGTGATGATGATCCCATAATAAAGAAGAAGAATTTAGAAACACTTGAAAAGATTTCGGAAATGAGGAAGTCCACGCGGGAGTTCAGCCAAAAATTGAACTCAAACTTTCCTTCTCATTTGAAATATGTTTTTCTTGAATCTGAATTTTTTTCCGGTAATCATCTCATCTTCTTTGACTACGAGAACAAGAAAAACGGTTAATTGGAGTCTTTGAAAAGAACACAAAAGAGCTTTAGGATGGACTATAGGGCGACATCAAAGGAATCGGTCCGGCTATTTGCATGCATAGAATTCTCATGGAGGATAATTACAAGTCAATAGTCCAATCCCAAAGGAGACTGAACCCAGCAATGCAAGAAGTTGTCAAAGAAGAAATGGTGAAACTTCTAGCGAGGTATCATTTACCGATGATATCTGACAGCCCTTGGGTAAGTCCCGTGCGGGTAGTTCCAAAGAAAAGGTATGACGGTAGTGAAAAATGAAAATAATGAACTCACTTACCTACGAAAAACGGTCACGGGGTGGAGAGTACGTATTGATTACGAACGACTTAATGAAGCCACAAAGAAAAGACCATTTTCCTGCGCTTTTATTGACCAAATCTTTGGAGAGAGTTGCAGGTCATGGTTTTTATTGTTTTCTTGACGGATATTGGATACAATCAAATATCAATTGCTCCGGAAGATCGGGATAAGACCACGTTCACATGCCCCCAGGTACGTATGCTTATCGAAAAATGCCATTTGGACTATGTAACGCTCTCTGCTACATTCCAACGTTGCATGTCGGCAATTTTTTTAGACATGGTAAAAATTCCTTGAAATTTTAATGGATGATTTCACACTTTTTGGTAAGACATTTGAAGATTGTCTCTATCATTTGACTTTGGTGCTTAAAAGATGTGAAGAGACAAATCTAGTTCTTAAGCTGGAAAAATGTCATTTTATGGTAACGGAGAGGGAATTGTTTTAGGACATAAAATTACTGCTAAAGGGATAGAAGTGGATAAGACAACAATTGATCTTATAGCAGGATTACCCTCTCCCACTACTGTTAAAGGCATTAGAAGTTTCTTAGGACATGCAGGTTTTTACAGAAGGTTCATAAAAGATTTTTTCAAAAATTTCAAAACCTTTGACTAACCTATTAATGAAAGATATGAAGTTTGAATTTTCAGAAGATTGCAGGAAAGCATTTGAGATTCTCAAAGAACAATTGACTAACGCTCCGATTGTTGTTACTCCTAATTGGAGTCAATCATTTGAAATAATGTGCGACGCAAGTGACACAGCAGTTGGAGCTATATTGGGACAAAAGAAAGACAAGATTTTCAGGCCAATCTACTATGCCTGTAGAACGTAAAATGAAGCTCAAAGGAATTATGCCTGGCGAGAAAGAACTACTGCGATAGTCTTTGCGTTTGATAAGTTTCGTTCCTATTTAATAGGAACCAAAGTTACAGTGTTCATCGATCATGCAGCCTTAAAATATCTCTTAGCCAAAAAAGATGCTAGACCTAGATTACTAAGATGGATACTCCTTTTGCAAGAATTTGATCTTGAAATAAAAGATAGAAAAGGTTCAGAAAATCAAGTAGCTGATCATTTGTCTCGTTTGGAAGATCCTCCTGATGAGATATCAGATATTAGAGAGGAATTCCCTGATGAACATATTTATAAAATCACAACAATTGTGAATCGACCTCCTTGGTTTGCTGACATCGCCAATTACTTAGTAGGAGGATGGATCCCGAAAGATTATTCTTACGAACAAAGAAAAAAGATCAAAAAGGAAATGAGATATTATTTTTGGGAGGATCCTACTTATTTAAATTTTGTGCGAGATGGCATGATAAGGCGTGTGTACCGAGAAAGAAATGAACAACATCTTAAGCCAACTTGCCATGATGGGGTACATTTGGAGGACACTATGGAGGGAGGAGAACAGCAGCTAAAATACTTGAACCTGGTTTTTCCTGGCCCACTCTATTTAAAGATGCAAGAAATTATGTCACCACTTGTGACAAATGCCAGAGAAGTGGTAACATTTCAAAAAGGGACGAAATGCCTCTTAACTCTATTCTTGTGTGTGAAATATTTAATGTTTGGGGTATTGATTTCATGGGTCCTTTTCCCCCTTCAAACGGTTGCGAATATATTTTAGTGGCCGTTGACTATGTGTCAAGGTGGGTCGAAGCAATGGCTACTAGAAAAAATGATGCTCGTATTGTCTGTGATTTTCTTAAAAAAAATATATTTTCCAAGTTTGGAACTCCACGAGTTATCATAAGCGACCAGGGAACTCATTTTGTAAATAGACAATTCGCTAGTTCGTTGTCTAGATATGGAGTAACTCATAAAACAGGAACTCCCTATCATGCTCAAACAAGCGGGCAAGTAGAAGTATCCAACGGAGAATTGAAAAGAATTTTAGAAAAGACTGTTGGTTCCTCTCGTAAAGATTGGTCTTTAAAATTAGATGATGCTTTATGGGCCTACGGAACTGCTTTTATAACTCCCATAGGCACATCTCCTTATAGACTAGTTTTTGGAAAAGCTTGTCATTTACCTGTGGAATTAGAACATAAAGCATATTGGGCTATAAAATTGTTGAATCTAAATTTGCCAGATGCAGGTAAAAATCGTTTGTTGCAGCTTGATGAATTGGAGGAGTTCAGACTTGAAGCATATGAAAATGCTAAATTGTACAAAGAAAAGACAAAAAGATGGCATGATAAACTCATTCGCCATAAGTATTTTAAAATTAGAGACCATATTCACTATTGTACAATAGCCGATTAAGACTATTTCCGGGAAAATTCAAGTCACGTTGGACGGGACCGTACATCGTAACGAAAGTAACCCCTTATGATGCCATCGAAATACAACATATCAATGGGGGAGAAAAATTCAAAGTGAACGGTCATCGGTTTAAGCCTTATATCACCAGAATCTTTGACAAACAGGCTTCAACAATTCTTTTTACTTAAATAGAATACTAATAAGTCGAGCTGACGACGTTAAACTCAGAACTATTTTCTTCTTCCCTCTTTCATACTTTAAATAAATTTTAGTAATTAGAAGTATACTTTTTCCTTTTAAGTATATTTTAAATAAAGTCATATATATAATAAAAAATATAGGTTATAAATATATATATATATATATATATATATATATATATATATATATATATATTGTTTGCATGTTTATGCCCCTTGATATGATTTTTGTTTTCTTCTCTCGCAACCTAGTCTCTCTATAGCGAAACTCCCGGAAGCGAAATATGTTTCAAATTCAGAATTGCGGGTGGAGTTGACAGGCGCTAGAAAAAAAAAAAATCAGGGAAGCCCTTTTATCTCCTTTTACTTTTAAATTGCGTGTCATGGGGACATGACATTATTTAAGTATGGGGGTGGAGGAATATATTGTGTAAAAAAAAAAAAAATAATAATAATAATATGCATTTTCATTATTATTTAACTAATTTTTTTTTTAAAATATATATATATATATGTGTGTGTGATTTCTTTTTCATATTAAAAAAAAAATTGAAAAAAAAAAAAAACTGAGTTACTTTATCCATAAGGTAACTTATTTCATGTACTTCCATGGATTTCTTGTTCGGTTCTTTGCCATGGTCGTAATATTTTGAACAAGACACTTTTTAGGACTTTTTAGTTATTCTCTTTGTGTTCGTAAATAAGCCGGCTAAACTTTGTTTAATTTGAAAATCATGAGTCTTCAGAAAGACGAATTTAACTGAGTACCTTTCATGAGTTGTACGACTACTTTTCCAAGCTCATACTTGCTTATTGGTGATTGGAATCATGGTGTTCGATAGTCCAAAGTGCATTGTGTGGTGAGTATATATTACCCAGTTCTCATGTTTATTCGGAAATCTAGAACTTGCCTTGAATGTGGTTTGAGGCGAAATTTTAGGTAGACTTTGAGTTGAGAAATGAAAGTAGGCCTTCCTTGTTAAACCACGACCTAAATTAACCTACCCTGATGATTTTTATCCCTTGCTAACCCTGCTGAACCTAAATGAATTATTCCTTATTTATTGATCGCCAAGTCATAACCTTTAGCCTTTTTTTATTATTACTACTTGTTATTTGTTCACCCTATTTCCTTTAGGCACTTCAAGAGTTGATTTGAATACAGAAAATTTAGTGTGAATGGTGAAAAAAAAAATGAAAATAAAAAAAAAGAACGAGAGCAACAAAGAGATGTTGGCAACTCCATTTTCAAATGGGAAATAACAAAAATTGTGAAACAATTGAAAAGAAAAGAAGAGAGGTTTATTGTTTAAAAAGAATTGGAAGGCAATTGTGTAAGCGAGAAAGTGAAGTGTAGTGCCTAAGGGAATTTGAGTCACTATTATCCATATGTATCCTACCTGTCCCTAAGCCTACATTACAACCTTATAAAAGCCCTACATGATCTCAACTCAAAGACTCCTACATTAGTGGATAATCACATGATAGTCAAGCTTATGGTTATTTCCAGTAACATGAAATACTTCTTTGTTGAGAGTGAGCGAAATTTCAGCATATGCCCTTCTTTGTTCTAAAATAGATATATTGTGTGATATCTGGGCATCTTTCTTCATTTGGTGAGACGCACTTGGGATTAGAAAATATTGTTATTTCACTTCTCAATAAGTAAATATGAGTACGGTTAAAGGTTGTCGAGCTCATGTAAATCATCTTAGTCAAATCTTCTCTACCAAAAGTTCTCATGATTTTACTTAAAACATTTAGCCACTATAATTAATAATTGTCTTTGCTCGAGGACGAGCAAATATTTAAGTGTGGGGGTATTTGATAAGACAAAAATACATATATAAATTAAGTTGTTATTTAATTTTAAATATTAATATTTTTATATTTTATTTGCAAGAGACACCATAATTTTAATAAATAAATCAAAATAGCAAAATCAAGAAGAAGAATGAGAAAAGAAGAAGAAGAGGGGAACCGAAAGGTACAGCAAAATGGAAAGCAAATTGTGCAAGTTTTCCTTAGTGTGGGACCCGTCAAATTGAAACAGAAACAAAATGGAAAAAGAAAAGCTGGAAAGGAGCTACTATACGTTATAGCCTGTTGCCACATACATGCAACTTTAAAGCAAGTGGGCTATTATTTAAAGGAGAATTTGTAGGTCATGAAACCAATTTTAAAACATGAAGTTTCAATTTGCCAACTTGGAGACAATCTGCAGTGAACACCAATTTAAAGTTAACACAATTGCAAATTGCAAGTTACAAACTACAAGTTGCCAAATCTAGAGATAAATGACCTTGAAAGACTCTATAAATAGAGATTGTTTTAGGCTGTTACAAGGAGACAACAAAAAATTGGGAAAGGAATTCAGACACCAATTCGGAGGAGAAGAGGCAAATATAATTCTTTCCATTCTTAGAAGCTTTCTTCTCCTACTATTTCTTTAATTATTCGGTGTTGAAAAGTATTCCAGTTCCTGCTTTTAATTAATAGCGAAATTATTCTTCTTGAATATTTCTTCTATTTTCTTATTTAATGGACAAAGATATTTTCATTATCGGTACTAACTCCAGTATGGAGTAACTTTTCTTGTGTTGGGAGAATGACGGATCTTGATATTTCTATATAATAGTAGATAATATTATTCCTCAATTTCACATGTTTGAGCGGAAGCTTTCTATTTAACTTTTATATGCTTTACAGTTAGATGTTATTTTATTTGTTAACGTTTATCTAATTTATACTACCAATTAATTTGTTACTAATTCTGTAATCGAGAGGCGGAAGAAGTAACATAGTTAATTAATCGTATTGATAGATGTTAATATTTATTTAGTGACATCTATCTCTTTTATGTTATAATTAATTTTACACTTATTTGTAATCGAGAGAGGCGGATAGTGTATTGATTAGTTATAGCAAGTAAGGTAACCGAAAGGGACTTACTATAAAGAGCATGTTTCGGTTCAAGATATATTTAAATGCTTTAATATTACTATTTTGATAGTTAATTTGTATAACCGAGAGGAGTGCGATTAATTCTTCAACTTAAGTAATAATATATAAATGTAATCGTGAGAGGCATTTATACATTTATGAGAAATAGAAATTGAAGATTAAAGAATTTACTTTATAATAGAAATATCAAGTGAAGTCAGGATCCCAACACCTTTTAGTACGTTTGTGAAAAATTAAAATATTTCTCCATTGCTTTAATTACATATTTTTAGTTAATTAATTCACCAATCAATTCACTTATGATATTCTCAAATAGTAATTAAAATAAGAAACGTCTGTAGAATAGATAAACCAATCTCTGTGGGTTCGACATCTTTCTATACTATAATTTGACAGAGTACGAGTAAAAATATATATACGCCAGACACTCGTCAATGACCATCGAATGTGGGCAAACGTATTGTGATCGCATGTAATAAAGAAAAGAAGTTGAGAATAAGGACATGAAGGCAACTTTTGTGGAAAGTGTGAAGCGAACTAAGACTTCTTAAAATATCTTGGATATGAGTACTTTTCGTGATATCGAGAAAGAAAAAATTGGTATCAGACATGGTTGTCAGGATAAGGTTGCAATTGATGCAAGGGCGAATTTCGTGTTCGGTTGTGAAAGGTAAAAAGGGGCTCGGCATAACAGAATGGTACCGATGGAGGTGGTTGTCTGAGTTATGGTTATTATGGAGTATTGAATCTTGTGGGAATAATTAGGCATGGGTTGGTAACGATCGTACTTACAGGTTCACGTGGTATCTCAGGGATATGGTACTAAAATTCATTCTCGATATAAGCTCGTTGATGTTAAAGGACTACTCTGTTAGTAAGTGAATGTTATGGTCACATCGTTTGGTCGGTAAATTTGAATGGATTGTAGACTTCTGAGGAGCTAGTAATCAACTTATAGAAATGACTTCAATTATGGGCGTATGCGATGAGTTAATGACTTGGGAAGTTATTGGTTGCTACACTTCGATTTGAGGAGAAGTATTGATATTGTTGTAGTTCGTTCGGCTTAGAGGGATGATTGTTTTAGAGGATCGAGTGGATTTGAGTGTTGGTTGGTTGATAGTGATAAAAGTGATTTGAAATGAAATAGAGGAACTGAAGGATTACAGTGAGGCATCTTGCTATCAGGTTCAGGGGATTAAGGTTAATAAGACTTGAGGTGAGGTAATATGGGTACTTGAGTCATGTTTGTATTACGGTGGCATTATATCATGACCTTCAGTAAAAGGTGTAACCGATGAGGTTGATGGGTGTCTTCGACGTTAAGGGTAGAAAGGAAATCGTTGGAACAAGAATTAGTCATATGAGAGATTGGTTGTGATTTTTCAGTGTAGAGTGGGCTTGAGAGTATAAGGATGAGTTGGAATTTTCAATTGTGTCGTGAGCTAATAGGGCTAGTGATTGACTAATGGAACGATTATCAGTGTTGGGCCAATTTAAAAGTTTAGTACTCAGGAGGGTTAATTAGGTGTTGCACCTAATGTTGAACTAAGTTTGGGGGCATTGTATTCATTGTGTAAATTTGACTAGATCCCGCTACTAGTGGTGTTATTACTCGGCTTATGTGATTGAATAGAAGCGGTAGTTGTGCGAGTGGTTAGAGGTGTTCAGATTCGATAAATGAGGTAAGAGGTGATTCTTCGAGGGCTAGCAACGTTAAGGATTTTGAGTAAAGGGTTAGTAAACAAGGATGCTTGAAATGGTAGGTCAATGATGGGTTAACTGAGTGTTACACCGTGGAAACTCCCCGTTAGCGTACAGTGAGTAGACTAACGAAGGGTACGACGTATATGGTGTTTTGATAAGTAAGAAATAGCCTTTAATGGTCCTAATTAAGATTTCCAAAGACATTGGAAGTAGGAGACGAAAGTTGTTAAGGAAAGTAAGGTATATGTCATGTGTCGGGTAAGATTTACGAGTATCGAATTAATGATGACTGATTAATAGTTTGGAGAAGAGTTATAACGTCCTTTAGATTGTTAATGAGGTGCTAAATAAGTGTCAAGAAGGTTCCATAAGGATTGGAGATCAAATGAGATGACGGGAACAACTTCGGAGAAACTGTAGGTTTCACCGCCACTTCCACGGACCGTGTAACCTTATATGAACCGTGGAAGGGTCCGTGGAAGTCCCAGCAGAGATGGTGGCTGGCTGGTGGTGAACCACGACCAGATCCACGGACCGTGGAAGAGTCCGTGGAAGTCCCGACGGGCTGAATTATTCCAAGTCTATAAAGGTGATCCCAACTTCATTATTTCGTTCTAACACTTCCCCACTTCTCTCTAAAGTCTCTAGAACATTCCATACATTTCATGAACAAGAATCCAAGGGAAATCAAAGGTTCTTATCATCAAACCAAGTGAATCAAGTGTAAGAAGCCCATTAAAGTTCATCCAAAACAAGGAATCCAAGTGAAGGTGAAACTAGGGTTTTCCCAAGAGAAGTGCTTGCACCCAAGGTTCGTTCCTTCGCTATCTAAGGTAAGTTTTATAACATTTCCTTGTTGTTTAAGGTATTTGAAAGTTGAAACACTTGGATTACATAAGGAAATAGGAAATGGGTCATGAATGTGGGAATAGTGTCACTTTTGAGTAAATGTTTGGATTGAGTTATGATTCTTGAATCATTATGATTATAATCATGTTATAAATGATATTGAGAACATGGAATAGACCTTGCATACGAATGAACGAAATTGTGTGATATGACCATGAATATGGATGAATTGAAGTGAATTGAGAAGTAAGGATAATGTAGTTGAATAAAGGCTATTGTAATGATATTGTGAATGTTATTATTAATGTTTGGGAGTTGATATATGATGTGGAGGAAGTCGTATAAATAAAGGAGATGCTGTCCAATTTTCTCTAGCTTTGGTCATGTATGTTAAGTTATCGATTCTCTAATGTTAGTATGCACTCTAATGAAGGTAGAACGTGAGCATTGAAGAAGAACGTGCAAGTGATAAAATAGTTGAACGGAAAGGTATGTAAGGCCAACCCTTCTTTCATAAGGCATGGTTCTTTGGCCAATTATCTATCTTTCTATGAGCCTACGATATTCTCTAATGATCCTATCTCTAAGAAACTACTAAGCTTATGATTCTCTATATGATACTATTGTACTAAGTTCCTTATGCGACGAGTAGTCCTCTAAAGGATAGGATGTAATGAATGACGATAGTAAAAAGGTTAAAGATGCTTATATGTATATGTGCCTATGTGTGGCTATTATGAAACCCCGAGCTTATATGGCCGGGTAGAATATAGTGAATATGTATATATCTATATATGAGATGCGCGCGCGCTCGCCAATATTGGTACGGATAATCCACCTTGGCTTAAGCCATGACGCGGCTGTGAAACACCGAACCTTCGTGTCGGGTATGCTATATAAATGCTATGTATATGACATCAATATGAGTACGAATATGCTAAGTATATGTAAATGTTATGTAAAGGCTATGTATATGCAATGTACATGAGATGTAAATGATATGAATATGAGTACGAATGGAAATATAAATACGAATACGAAAATGGATACGAAAGACAAATGAGTATGGATATGGATGTATGTACACGGATATGCAATAGAAATGGAACGTCCCTATGAAAAGCAAGTAAGTGCTATGACGATAATACTAATATCTCCCATCTTATGCTATTTCCTATGTTATCTATTATGCTTTCACATTGATGTTGATCATGCTTTGCATGCTCGTTTGACATTCTTGTATGAGACGTCCTTTTGTTTGTGGAATTATCTACAACGTCATTCTTAGTGTTTTTTCCAGAATTCGGACTTATCCATACGACATTTCTGGCCTACATAGCGGAGCTCCATTTCATTCGGAGCTACGGCTTTTGGTAAATCATTCTTTGTGTACATATTCATGGGCACGGCGGGGTCCTTCTCCTTTCTAAACTTCCACCATGTTATGATATGATGTATTCTTCTTAGAGGCTCGGAGACATGTGTATATGGTTAGATGTATTCGGCCTTGTCGGCCCATATTTTGGGATGTTATTTTGTCAAGCCTCGTTGGCTTATGTACATTTATTCGGGCATAATGGTTAATGTTGATATAAATGCGTCGTTGCCCAATGGGATTAATATGAATGATGAATGAAAGCATGATTTAGCCATGCGGCTCACCTAGATGTGATGTGAAAGTATGTTAAGAGGTACCGAGTGGGGTTAGTAAACAAGGATGCTTGAAATGGTAGATGAATTGGGTTGACAACGAGTTAAGTTTGAGATAACATTTCGGAGATTGAGTAAGACAATTCGGGCAAGGACGATTCAGTGGGATACATGAGGATATTGGTAAGATTGTTATGCTATACGTTGGATTTAGAGAGTGTTCAGTTTAGAATTGTACGTTGAGGAAACTCTAATGTGTAGAGTGTATGGTATGATCCTATTTCCAGGATTGATTCAGGTAGCTTGCAAGACTTTTGATTATGTGGTATTTGATTGAGTGGATTCGAGGATTGATTACGGTATCGATGATCGTGAATTGATTAGAAATTGGGAAATTAACGAGTCGATAAAAGGTATAGTTGATCGAGAGTCGGCAAGAATGAGGTACATCTTGGGATTACTTGAGTCTATTTAGATTGTGGCGTCATTGTCTTGCATATTCATATGAGGTGTGATTGTTGCGTGAGCTTAAGGAAGGAAGTCTACAGAAATGGACTAAGTGATATAAGGAGAATTTCGTGAGGTTCGTGATCGACAACTAGCGATAAGCATATTTCAGTGAACCGACATGTTGAGGTTTATAAGAAATGGCTTGGTGGTACACCGTTGGATAAGTTTTGTAACATTCTACAGTGGATAAGTTAGCGTGCTTTAAGAGAAAAGATTTGTGAAATCCCTATATGTGAGGGCTAGAGCTATATTCTCGAAATGGGACCGTATTTGTAGTAAGTGTCATATGGTAAGAGTTATATTGACTGGGTGTCTTGGATGAATGTATTTGGATACTTCAAAAAATTTACGGGCATATGGAGGTGATACTATGGGAGAATTTGATGTATTTAGAGTTCATGGGGTTCTATCAGATTTGCATATCGGGTGAAAGATGAAAATATAAAGTTTGCAATCATAAGGTATGGTTCTTCGGTAATAAGCTGATGACTTGGATAGATTTCAGCCTTTGGGGTCGAGGTGACAGCACATGATCGATTATATTACAGTAGATGTATGGAAAGCTTACGATGTAATTTGTGGGGTCTCAAGATTGTTGTTCATGAGAAAATGATTAGAATTGGTCGCCACAGACATGTGACAGGACTATGATTGGTTTCGTAAAGAGTTGGACTCAGTTCGGGTGACCATATTCGGGGAGCTGTGCATTTATTTTCGAGTCAGAATCATTTAATATAGTGGAGGGACTATGTTTATATTACCGGAAGGAATTATGAGTATTCTATTAAATCACCTTCATGGATTCGATGGATTTCAGTTCAGAATTAAGACATGGCAGCGTTACCGGGTCTCATTGAAGGTTGCAAGTGAGATTAATGATACTTTACTGATGGCAAGCATTCAGACAGTTCTAATGGTTTACACTGGTACTTGGCGATGTACTGAGTGGGTACAAATGATTATGGGAAGTCTTTAGAGTGATCAAATGGTTTTCTAGAGATTTGGCACGGGAAGGTAATAAATACGGTGAGGTGCATATAGTATGGTGATTTGAAGATTTGAGAAGGATTAGGGTTTTGGGTTTTGGCTAAGTGGTTTCAACACCGGGATACAGAACCAACAAAATTGGAACTAACGCGATCAGTTCTTGATAAGATCGACCTTTGATGGAATTGCTTAAAATTTACTCAGATAAATCAAGGATTCTTTTCCGGCAAGAAGAGTTCATGATTGGGCTCGGGGCATGTGTCAATATATTTTAAGTGATCTTGGTGTTAATGACAGTTTTGGAAGGTGTGCTAGTAGAATCAGAATATTTCAGCGATACAGAGTAGGCAATGGTTTGTAACTTCATCTGAAGGATTATGTTGTTTGAGGTATATTTGTGGAACCAATCAATCGCTTTCAGAGGTGTGGTTATAATAAAAATTAAAGAATTCGAGCGGAGTCAATTCAAATGTATGGGGATCATCGGTGGATGAAATTTCGGATATGGACAGACGAAAATTTGAGTCACTAAGTTAAGTAAAAGAAGTTTTGACTGATAAGTGAACAAGCGGTACTATCGGCGTATTTCTTGCTTGTGGAGGCTTCCATGAGGTGTATAATAGAGATTCCTTGGTTGCCATCATCTTTCATACTCTTCTTTATCGTTCGAGGACGAACGATTGTTTAATTGGTATCTGATGTAACGACCCGTTTGGTCGTTTTGTCCTTTTGACTTCTTTTCCCCAAAATACCCTTTCATAGCTTTAAAATGGTATTTTTGACTTGCGGGAATAGGTGGCACAGTTATTTAATTAGCGGGTAATTTTTTTGAATTTATTTAATGTATGTGAATATTTGATTGACAGGGATTTTGCTTGCGCGCATATAAGGTATAAGTTGGTGAATAATGTAATTGACTAAGTGGGTCAAGACTACATTTTATACATATTGGTTGAGTAAAAATAAAAGTTATTTTGGATAATTAATTTAGTTGATGGCAAGTGGCCAAGTCCACCTTTCATTTAATACCCTATGTTATAAGGCCCATGTGTATGAATGAATTAAAAATAGTAGGGTTGACATCTGGGAGTCATAGCAATAACATCAAAAAAAAAATATTACTAAGACTAGAGACAGCGTCGCGGGGGCGGAACGAAAATGACTGAGAGAAGGGTTACGTGTACTGCTTCAGGTGAGAAGTTTCATTTAAGCTCTAATGTTTGATTTATATAGTTAGTGCTATGAGAAATGCCTCTTGTTTTTAAGTATTAAAGTATTTTGTTTTGGTGGAAAAGAATTCCTCTCCAACTTACATTTATCATAATAGGTTGGTGCTTAGTCCTTGTAATACTAGGGACAAGAATTGGTGGATTCCATCATTTAGTAATGAAGACACCATGATTACAGAGGGGTGCATTTAAACCAAAGCCATGACCATTGATTTTAGAGAATTAGGGAGAAATTCTTACGTGAGGTACCATTTGTGTCACTTTGTCCGACTTTTTAAATTGTGTTTTTTTTTTGACACTGTCATCTACCCATACGTACTGCGATTACCAACCGGGATTAAGATCATGGAAATAATGAGCTTATATAAGATACTAGTGAAAATTTCTCTTTGGGGTTATTACTCTTAAATTTGCAATATTGGAGATGTGAAGAGTGAGATTTAATCTTAAGTTACAGTTTTGGTTAATTGACGGGTTGACTAATTACTTGGTAGCAAGATCGAAATTTGTTTATAAATTTGGGTCTTGAATAGAAGTAAGGTTGTGAGTATTGATTCTTCTTGATTCTAATTTCCTAATCCGGATATGACTAGACTCTCATTACATCGAGGCACAAAGGAAGGGCAAGACTAAAGTTTGCCTATTGGAGATTTGCTATTCGGCTTTCCAGGTAGGTTACGATTTATCTTATGGTGAGACTCCGATTAGCGAAGCGTATGTTTAGATGATATTGTCGGAGAACGCATGTAATCCTTCGGGTACGAAGTTGGGATGGATATTGTCTTAGGTTGGGCCTTGTTGTATGATTTGGGGGCTAGCCACCCCGTTGTGCTGCTGGCTCATCTTGATCTATTTACTTGTTGGCTCGTTGACACATTGAGATATTGGTAATTGTGACTAGTGATATATCATGGCCATGATATTGCGGTACTTTACTTGATTGATACTGAGATAAGAATGGTGACTACATTGTCGCTTATTGTGTAGCCTTACTGCTGATATCACTTGTATGCCATGTGTGTAGCATTTTGAATTGAATTGGTTGTTGATATTACATTTCATCATATTCATACGCATTTCCATGATACATTGACATATGCATGGTTATGGCACCAATGATGATATGTGAGAGAGTGTAGCCTTCGAGATCCTTGCCGGAGAGCGTAAAAGAGAGATGAGTGTTTGTTGCCCGAGGTTTCTTGCCGGGAACGATGGAGTGTCCGATGCCCGAGGTCTTTGCCGGGATCGTGAGAGTGTGGTCGTGATCTGAGGTCATATTCCGGAGCGAGTGGTACATGGACTTCGCGGGTCCCTCATGGGTCATGATCGCCGAGACGTGGAGTTACTCCGTCCGGGACATGTTGTACAAAGCTGCATATGCATTTCATTCATCCTACATACATTATTGCATTGCATTGTATCTTGGTTCCTATTGATGTTGTGACACTACTGTGATATACTGATTCAGATTCATTATACTGAGACTTGGCACAGTTGGGTTTATATGCTATAACATAGGAGATGACTTATTCTGTGGATATGGATTCGTGTTGACTTGTACTTGTTGGTTTACATGTTTATCTTACTTTATTGTCTTTATATACGTTAGCTAGTCTTAGTCGGCCTATGATACCTACCAGTACTTGTTGTTTGTACTGACCTGCACTTGCTGCATTCTTTTATGAATGCAGAGTACCAGATGAGATCGACTTCTACTCCTCCTGGATGATATTCGAGGATTGATGATTCGAGTCCTTCAGGGTGAGCATGAGGATGTGGGTGGATTTCATTTACTTCTGTATTTTCTTATTTATATTATATTTGTGAAACTTACGCTATTTACTTCTTCCGCTATTTTCTCTTATTTGTGAATGTTGAGTTTAGGGTTCACCTATCGAGTTGGGAAAGGTAGGTGCCCATACGACTTAGTGAAATCAGGTCGTGACAAAACCTCCCCACAAAGATGAGTTTCTACCACTAAACAACATTAAGACATATGACATTTTTATTTGACTAACACATTACCAACATGCATGCTAAACTAATCTAATACATAAAGCTTCATTTAACTAAGATAGATTAAACTAAATTTAATAAGAACTAAACAAATCTTAGATTGAGATTAACATACCAAAGCATACTACATGAACTAAATTAACAAGGACAGAAAAAACATTTTTAACCAGATTCAAACAAAATTAACACATAAAAGCATCGTACATAGATAACCAAATAACCCAAACAACTAAGAGTTTACATAAAATAAAAATAAAGAGAGAGGAAGATTACCTCTTCTTGACGCAACCTTGAGTCGAGATTTGGACTTGAAGATCTTCTCCTCCTAATTTAACTCAACCATGAACCCAAAGAGAACAAAGAAGACACAAAGTTTTAAAACTAACTAACTCAGAAAAGTTAAAGGTCTTAAATTTTTTGAAACCCTAGGTATTTCTAGTTTACGTGTATGCAAGTGAAAATATCAGATTGCCTCCCCTTTTCAAAGTAGATCGGGGGCTCTATTTATAGAACCCCAATCATCAAAACCCTAGTTTTCAACCGATGTGGGAGTATTTCAATTTCATGATTGCATCTTTCAAACACCACATCAACGGCTAGGAATCGAATAGATCAACAAATAGAGGGCCAGATTTGACTCATAGTCGGTCAATCCGACGAGTTCTTTGCGAACCAATAAGATTTGCGAATTCAAATTATAATACAATAAAACGCATTAAAGAAAAATCAGAGTTTTGACCGTTGTCCCACAGAAAAGTAAAAAGAAAATAGAGAGAGGTGAGGATTTTACCGTGCTAAGGTGGCGTTTGGTGAGATCTGAGGACGAAACATTAATATTGCCTCAAATAGTTGAACCAAGACTGTAAAAAACATGCACCACCTGCCATTTTGCCGTTTCAGGCAAAGGTGACGAGGAGAGAGGGTTTTCTCCTCGTGGCGGCGCTAGGGTTTGCCGAGAGAGGAAACCCTCTCTCTAAGGGTTCGTTTGGCGTCGATAATAGGAGAGTAAAGGGGTATTACCCCTGCTAATGTGATGGTCTGGGCCGGGTTGTGCCCCGTGTTGGGCTAGACTCTGTCCAGAATTAATATAAGAAAATAAAAGAGGCCCTTTTCATGCATATTCATATATACACGTGACATACATGTATATCACATGTATATTCGTCTATATGTGTATATATTCATCGGGTCTTGACACTTGTTTTTTTAATAAATAGCCATAATTAAAAGAAGACTAACTAGTTTAGACTCTTAATCATGATAAAAATAGGTTAATTAAGCATTTAAAAACTAATCTTGCAAACAATGGCCTTAATTGGATTAATTTTAGGACCGGGCTATTTTACTTATGGCCTTATTTGGTCCAATTAGTCATCTTGGGGTAATATTTGCAAAAATGACCTTAATTACTCAGACCAATGATTTTGGCCCTATCATATAAGGTTACAATTAAATTAAATAACAATTAAAAAGGCTAATTTTGCAATAATGACCTCAATTAAGGAAATTGGTTTTCAATTGGGCCATAATTGGACTATTAATTGATTATTTCATTTATAGTCATTTAACGGGTAATTTCCAGAATGAACCACAATTAATCACTCAATTAATTATGATAAATTCTAATAAATTGAATAAATAAGAATTGCGGGGTAAAATGATTAATTTATTTAATTAACCGGATTTCTTTCATTAAACAGAGTAAAATATTTGCTAATTAATTTCTGATAATTTAAACAATTAAATAAATAGTTATTTTGCCCTATTTTCTTGATTAAATTTAGCAAATGTATCCTAATTGTTGAAAATTAATTTCCAAATGTTTTATAACATTATAGGAATTATTTTACCAAATAAGAATGGTAAAATATTATCTAAACAGTTTTACAAAATCATTTTGACTTCTAAAAATCCATATTTCACTCTATTTAATATTCAAGGACTCTGGGTAATAAAAATAAATTATGGGAGATAAAAAATTAGGTGTCAACAATTGCTCCTTCGGTGTTCGGGGATGGCGGGACCATCCCTGAGCAATGAAATTTGACTAACCCTGATTTTTAACTGACTCAACTCATATCACCTCTCACTTTCATGCAATTTTTCAAATATATGTGGCCGGATCCTGGTTTCTGGGTTTTCTACATATCTCAGGTTTTATGAGAATTTCGGCCGTTTGTAGTTCGACTCAATTATGACTTCTAAATGCAAATTTAAAGAAATCTCAGATTTTTCGGGTCATTAAACTAGGAAATATGGAGTGATTGGTTGGAGTTGTGACTGACTCTCTGGTATTAAGTACGCTTCATATCCTCCATTCTTGGGAATCAAGTCACTTGTAGTTCGACTCGATCGGAAGAAAAGGTCATCCCTTATGTGGGAATGCCTTTGTGTGTGCTGGTGTGTGTCCGACCGGTAGCGGAATAAAAATAAACAAATAAGCACATAAGCAAATAATTGTTCTTATGTGGCTGAGCGGGGAGAGTGATCTTTCAAGTCTTGGCGGGAGAGCTTGACTCTCATGGGCCCCCTATCTCGACCGGCTGCATAAGAAGAAGTTTCAAGTTTGCTCCGCAATCTGTCTGCATTTGATTTAATCAACCTGCTCTGTTTTGCGGCTGCAGATCTGCTCCCATCTACTGAGTAACGTTGATTTTTGACGACGAATACTGCGATCATCTGACCGGATTTACATCGTCTTGTCTTCTTGAGCGAATACTGTGATTTTTTGACCGGTTTTACATCATTTTGTCTTTTTTTTTGAGCGAATACTGCGGTCTCTTGACCGGTTTTACATCGCTTGGTCATATTGCTATATCCGGTTGTTTGCATGCATGACCCTTTTTGCATGTTTGTATGAATGACCCTCTTGGCATGTTTGTAGGAATAGCCCTCTTTCCATGTTTGTATGAATAGTCCTCGTTCCATGTTTGTATGAATGGCCCTCTTGGCATGTTTGTATGAATGACTTTCTTGGCATGTTTGTATGAATAGCCCTCTTGGCATGTTTGTATGAATGGCCCTCTTGGCAAATAAGAAGAAGTGATGGCCCTCTCGGTAGCAGAAAAATAGTTATGCAATGGCCCTCATGGAAAATAAGAAGAAGTGATGGCCCTCTTGGCAGCAGGAAAATAGATATGAAATGGCCCTCATAGAAGTGATGGCCCTCTTGGCAGCAGGAAAATAGATATGCAATGGCCCTCATGGCAAATAAGAAGAAGTGATGCAAATGATAGATATGGCCCCTTTGGCTAAATCGTCTTTCTTTCGTCCTTTATGCCGGTTGTGACCCTCTTGGTCAGGTATGCCGTTCGTTCTTGTTGCGACCCTTTTGGCCAAACATTTGCCTTTGTGGCAATTTCAGTCATTTTGTAGCCTTCGTGGCTTAATATTTTGCCCTCGTGGCATTTTCATCCTTTTATAGCCCTTATGGCTGGATATTTTGCCCTTAAACCTTTGTAGCCCTCGTGGCTAGATATTTTCTCTGAAAACCTAATCTCAGCAGCGGTCTTGACCTTCTTTGGCGAACCGTTTCCTGCACACGAAGCAAAGTTAGAAAAAGGATTATCTTCTGACGTTCCGGGGACCTGCATCAGAAATGGGTTAGCTCGCCCCTATTTAAAGTTGATTCATGTTGCCGGCGCTGTCGCATCTTCAGCTTTCTAGTCTCGAAACCCCTTCGACTTCGGTATTCGAAAGATAAATTTATTTTCATCCTGCAGAAAATTATTTTTTGTAAAGTTACTATAAAAATATCTATTTGTAGGGAAATAAATGCATTGTTTTGAAAGCTGTAAGGTTAATTTTCATGACATGTGCTTTGAATGAGGGAGATCCCTTCTTTCGTGATTGGGGTTCTTCGCTTCCTCACGCGAAATTTTTGAGACCTTTTCTCAAAAATTCTGCCCTAGTTTAAATCTCGATCGACGAATTCTCATGCTGAACTCAAAATTTCTGCCCAATTTACAGTATTGAGTAGATGAGGAATTTTGAGAGCTTCTCAAAATTTCTAACCCAGTTTGAAACTCTGGGTTAGGTGACTCTTTGTATTGGATTGACGGTGCGAATTTTTTGAGATCTTCTCAAAATTTCTGCCCCATTTGGGCGTGCAGTAATCCTTGCGTCCTTTGTGAAGTCTTGTCTCTGAGGCTCCCTAGGGGTTTCTTGGGTTTTCATTTGGTGCGACCGAGCTTAAAGAGCTCCTACGTATCCTGTCGCAGCAGGAATTCAGGTTAAGAGCTCCTACGTATCCTGTTGTAGCAGGAATTCAGGTCAAACATAGTTCAAAATAAAAGTAAAGGAGTTTTTGGTTTTTACTAATAGTGTGACCAAGTCCCAAATAGACTGCCTACGTATCCCACTGTGGGGAAGTCAAGTCATTGCGTAGTTTAGATTACAAAAGTTGTTTTGCTTTTTCCTGTCTATTACAAAACGATTACAAGCAGAAGGAAATAACTTAATACAAGCAAATAGAAAAATGATTACACGCAAAGGGTACTATTACAAACTGAAAAACTTTGTCTTCATGCATAGTAGCACTTGATTGCATCTGAGTTGATTGGCTTCGGCTAATCTTGTCCGTCCATTTCTGCCAATGCTACCGCTCCTCTGGATAGTACTTTGCGGACCACATAAGGACCTCGCCAGTTGGGAACAAACTTCCCTTTGTATTCATCTTTATGTAGGAAAATTCTTTTGAGCACCATTTGCCCAGTTTGGAAAAGTCTAGTTCTGACTCGCTTGTTGAAGGCTCTTGCCATCCTTTGTCGGTACAATTGACCGTGACATACGTCAACCATCCTTTTCTCGTCAATTAGAGCCAATTGCTTATATCGAGCTCGGACCCATTTAGCATTGTCCAATTCTGCTTCTTGAATAATTCTCAAAGAAGTTATCTCAACTTCGGCAGGTATGACTGCTTCAGTACCATAGACTAACAGATATGGAGTCGCTTCTGTTGAAGTTTTGGCCGTAGTACGGTATCCCAGGAAAGCATAAGGCAACTGCTCGTGCTAACCTTTATAATTATCAGTCATTTTTCTCAATATCCTCTTGATATTTTTATTGGTTGCTTCTACGACTCCGTTCATTTGTGGCCGGTAGGCTGTCGAGTTTCGGTGAGTGATCTTGAATTGCTCACAGATATACTTCATCAGATGGCTATGCAGATTTGCTTCATTGTCTATTATGATGGACTCGGGTATACCGAAACGGCATCTGATGTGGTTTCGTATAAAGTCAGCTACCACTTTCTTTGTTACTAATTTGTGAGACGTTTGGTAAAGTAGTCAATGGAATCTAAAATGAACCAGTGGCCATTTGAAGCTGTGGGTTTAATGGGTCCAATAACATCCATGCCCCAATCAATGAAAGGCCATGGTGAACTCATAGCATTAAGCTCACTTGGAAGGACCTTGATTAGATATGGCATTGATGGTACCTTTGTACATATTTGCAGCAATCGCTTTCCATGGTCATCCAATAGTATCCAGCTCGTAGAATCTTGTTTGCCAGTACAAATCCATTCATATGGGGTCCACATATCCCAATATGTACTTCTTCTAGAAGTTTGGAGGCTTCGCCGGCATCTACACATCAAAGCAGACCCAAATCCGGCGTCCGTTTGTACAGTATTTCCTTGTTTAGGAAGAAGCCATTTGCCATTCTTCTGATGGTCTTCTTTTGTCTATTTGTAATGCCTTTGAGATATTCCCGTTTTTCTAGATACATTTTGATGTCGTTGTACCATGATTTTCCATCTGGCTCAGCTTCCACATGGCAACAGTGGGCATGCTCTTCTTTCGGACTTATCCTTAGTGGGTCAATGTGACTACTTTCAAGATGCTGGATCATTGATGCTATTGTGGCCAGGGCGTCGGCAAATTCATTCTGAGCCCTCGGCTATGTCGAAATTCATTCTTTCTGAAATTCTTGCATAATCTTTGTGCCAAGTTCACATATGGCAAGATCTTTTCATTCTTGGTGGCCCATTCGCCTTGTACTTAATGAATTAGCAAGTCGAAATCTCCGATGACCAGTAATTCATCGATATTCATATCCAGTGCCATTCAGAGACCTAGAATGCAGGCCTCGTATTCAGCCATATTGTTGGTATAACGGTATTTGAGTTTTGCGCCCATGGGGTAGTGTTGCCCATTTTCTAATATCAGAACCGCTCTAATTTCGGAACCTTTGTAATTCACTACTTTGTCAAAGAACAGTTTCTAGCCAGTATAGGATTCTGTTGGTCCTTCTTCTATGGCCAACACCCATTCGTCTGTGAAATTGGTGCAAAGTGGTTCGAGCTCTTCATCTACCGGACTTGCAGCTAGTAAGTCAGCCAAAGCCTGTCCTTTAATGGCTTTCTGGGCTATGTACACGATGTCGAATTCACTTAATAGCATCTGCCATTTGGCCAACTTCCCGATGGGCATGGGCTGGCGGAATATGTACCTTAACGGATCCATCTTGGATATAAGGTGAGTGGTGTACGAAGATAAATAATGTCTCAATTTCTGAACCACCCAAGTCAAAGCACAGCAAGTTTTCTCCACTAGCATGTATCTTGCCTAACAAGCCGTGAACTTCTTGCTTAGATAGTAAATGGCATGCTCTTTTTTCCCTTCTTCATCGTGTTGTCCTAACACGCAACCGAAGGCCTTTTTAGCAACTGACAAGTACAGTAGCAATGGGCTCCTGGGCCTTGGCGCTGGCTGATTGGATAGGTATCTCTTGATAGTGTCGATTGCTTCTTGGCACTCCTCTGTCCATTTTGTAGGAGCATCTTTCTTCAAGAGCTTAAGGATGGGCTCCACAATGATAGTGGATTGAGCTATGAACCATCCAATATAATTCAACCTCCCTAGGAAACTCATGACTTCTTTCTTAGTTTGGGGAGGAGGTAATTCTTGGATTGATTTGATCTTTGTTGGGTCTAGCTCTATGCCCCTTCGGTTGGCTATGAACTATTGTAATTTTTTGACCGGTACTCCAAACGCACATTTGGCTGAGTTGAATTTCAAGTTAAACTCTCGGAGCCTATCGAAGAATTTCCTCAAATGTATGGTATGCTCTGAACTTTCCCTTGACTTGATAATGACATAGTCCACTTAGACTTCAATTTCTTTATGGATCATGTCGTGGAAAATGGTAGTCATTACTCTCATGTATGTTGTGATGACACCTAATTTTTGACCTCCCGTAAGTTATTTTAATCACTCGGGGTCCCTGGGTAATAAGTGAATAAGCTGAGCATTTCTAATAGCATTAAATGATTTTTACAAAGTGCCCAGATCAATATTTTTTCCTTTTAAATTAGCAAAAAGGTTTTTCATGCATCATGTTTTATTTAGAGAATAATAAATAATTTTTAAGATATTTGGTTAAATTATTTTTAAAAGAGGAAAGAGAGAAAGAAGGGGAATTCTTGTTTAATCATTTAAAATTATTTTTAAACATTTTTTTTCCTTTTATTTCACCTCTGAAATTTGGATAATTTAAATAGTTTAAGTAATTAATTATTTATCCTTTTTTTTACAAAAATAAGCATAATTGCCCTTTAATGATTTGATTAGGCTAGTTAATTAATTAAATGATAATTATTGCGAAAGTAGCCCCTTATTAGATATATATATTTTCCTTTTTTTGATTTTTGGCCTTGGTCACAATTAATTTAATTATTCCTTCATTTAAAGAAATTAGCTTATTTTTAAAGAAATTAGCCTGTTGGTATTTAGTTTAAAATAATATGTTTATCCTAATTTTTAAATTTTGATTAAAAGGCCATAATTAAAATAAATACGTTAGGCCAATTAATTAAAGACATCTTTTCAGGCCCATCAACGTCTTAACCGACCTTCAAAATTATTTTTCTTTTTATTACTATTATAAAAATGCGTAGCAATCCGATTTTCCCCATGGTTCAAATTTCCTCTAATAATATTTTAAATGGTTAGGACCTAAGTATACTCAGCATATACACCAAGTATACACACATATATTTGAGATATATGTGTATACACTTGGTATATACACAAGAAAGGCTTCCATTTAAAAAAAAAAAAATCAAGTGGATCGAGTCCAAGCCCAATGGGGCTGACCCGGCCCAAGACTCAGCTGGTAAGGGGATAACACCCCTTTACCCTTTCATTTCCCACACCAAACGACCCCTAACCCCTTCTCTCTTCCCCTCTTCTTTCCGCATATCCTAACCCTAGCGCCTCCTGGCTTTTTGCCTTCTCTCTCATGCCAGAAATGGCAATGTTGTAGAGAGTACAAGGCTTTTGCAGCCTTCGTACAATCTTTTTGCGTGATACCATTAATGATCCAACCTCGTTTTCATCTTCCTCTTTCCAAACACGGTATAAGTCATTTTCATTTTAAGCTTTCCTTTAAATTTTTTAATCTAATATACGATTTCCTGCATTCTGTTCTTTATTTTTATGATTATATTGTTGTATTCGTTTGATTTTCATTGGTCAAGTACAAATGGGATAGATCGAGTAGACCAATACTCAAATCTGGCCATGCATTCTTAATTCTAGCTAATTTCGACCGTATATCTTGTTTACAGAGGCCATTGAGTAGAAAAAAATGTTAGTCCCACATCGGTATTTTGAAGTTCCTTCATAGTTTTGGGGTACCTTCATAAAAAAAAAAAGTTTTCAAAAGTTGAAAAAATCGAAAAAGCTAGAATTTTAAGTCAAGAACTTGAAATTTAAGCAAAAGTATAATTTTAGACTAAAAAAACTCTTCTTGTCAGGTTTGAGTCCCTTAGTTATAAAATTTTATTTATTTTTCCTTCTCTTGTGGTTGAGTTCGAGGGTAGAAGCACAAGGAGCTTTTGAATCCATTCTTGACCAAAGGCTACATTTGTAAAAAGGTAATACCCCAACCTTTTTATATGTTTTGTTATTTTATTTTGGTCTGTGTTGTTAAGTGTTCCTGATTAATGGTCTTGTAATAGGATTTTTGACTTAAGCACTATTAACAAGCTTCAGAATGAGTCCCTCCTAAACATGATGCCTTGTTTACCTTATGTACTTAATCTAGCATCTCATTATTTGTTTGAGTTGGATGTTCTAGATTAGTGCTAATCCTTTGCAAGAACGTTTGAGATTACTGGAAACTTGAAATGGTTTTGAGGTTTGATAAAGGTCAACAGTGCACCATTAACATATATCTATTGAAATAAGAGGTGCTTAGTTTAATTTGGGAACATATAGGGTGTTGTAAGGCTGTTGGAATACTAATTTAGATTGTGTGACTCTTTCGTAAGACTGCTTTGTGTTAGGAAGTCCATATGACATGTTTATAGGGTCATCATTTGATTACATGCATCTTAATGTGATAGTACCTATCTCCAAAAGGGATTCATGACTTAAGTACATTTCTAATTGTGTCTAAGGACCTTTGTTTTGCATTCTGAACATGTCTAGAATTGTCATTAGCTGATTTGTGATGTTCTTCTTTTTAAAGTGAGACTGCCCTACTCCTATCCTACTATACTTAAGTGAGAATCACCTTAAAGCTGTGCTTAAAGAATTTGGGTGCAAATGTGTCATGTCTTCCATGGTTGATGATGCATTGCTGTATAAATACCATAGCCTGACCCTCTCTGTGATTTGTTCCTATTCCCTATTAGCTTGTGAAACTCTATAGTGTGCAGTAACTATTTTGAGTTTGGTAAATCTGGTGAAAAAAATGGGGATTAGGGACACAGGCAGATTAAGAATGCAGTATTTCATTTTTTTGAATCAGGAAGCCTTATGTTCTTTCTTAGATCAGTCTGGCTTATTGTTTCATTTTGAAAACAAGTCAAGTTAAAATAGGATTTATAGTTTAGATATGCTTTGTTGGGAAACTAATGTGCTTGAAGTTCTTATTTGATCATGACCTTTGGATTAAGTTTGGCTAATGAAAATAACCATCATGTTGTTGACATTAAATTTCTAAATTAAGAAATACTGAGTGGACTTAGCCTTAATAACTAGTCATTATTAAGTTAGATGTTTGAATAGCAATCAGGGATAGAACCATAACGAGAATAAGTCTAGAAAGGTACTAAACCAAGACTGTTAGAGGGAAAAAGAGGGTTAGGCTAATGATGAACCCCTTAGTTTGTTAGAGTGACATTACTCTGCAAATTTAGTCTACTTTAGTATTAAAACATGACTAGGTAAAAGGGGTGGGAGGATGGAGCTACCTAGGCTAGCTTGAACCTTATGTATATTCATGAGAAGAACTCTGTCTAAAGACTATGTTGGGAAGGGATTTGAGCCAATCTTTTTTTTTTGTTAAGAAATTAGCCCCTTTAGAACTTGAGTAGAAATCTAAAGTGTTTGTCATGTGACCTGTTTATGAAGATGCCTTACTGTCTTTGCACTTGCATTACAGTTTAGAGATTTATTTCATTTGCCAGTTGAGTCTGTCTTCCCTCTTCCCTTTCTGTGAATCTTGTTGCGTCAAAGGCTTAAAGGTTTGGTCTTGCTTAGGTAATAAAGGATCTTTACTGAGAATGAGGGTTGGTTCATGGCCATTTGGTAATTTGTTTGCTTGAATTCCCTTTGTTTTATGTTTAGAGGTTCTGAATGTTTTAAAGAAAGTGATCATGCCATATCCAAGATCAAATTGCGAATCTAGTCTGTATTGTTAAATCATGAAATTTCCTACATGAGTTCTATTGGAACATAACTAGCTCAAAGATAAAAGGGGAAATCTGCCTACTGTCACTACTTTAATCATTTGTGTTTGGGCTTAATCTCTAATACTCTGTCCAGATATTTTAGTTACCATCATTTACTTGACTGCCTTATACACATTTTCTATGACTTGGCCAGATGAAGTTTGTAATATGATATGACTTGTTAAATGCTTAGACTAATTTAAGATGGTTCTGTGAAGTAGGTTAAAGAACTTGTTGACGACACCTTGACTTATGCTGTGATTTTGTATGGATTTTGCTAGTGTCTAGTGGTGAAAATGATCCCAGTCCTAGCCTAAATGATCCTGTCCACTTATATGTCCATGCGTTTGAACTTGTTAAGGCACTTGGCTGTAAGTAATTCCTGGTAGCAATGTTCTTTATGATTAGAAGAGATTGAAGGTAAGCTAAAATCCACATGACCAGGAAGAGTCTTTTTAAAAGGTGCCTTGAGAGGGGATCCAGGGGGGGGGGGGGTGATCAAGCACTGTTTGATTCACCACACTTTCCCTTCACATAAAAGACACCATGGCGCACTTTCATAAGCCTATGGTGGTGTATGCTAACTATACAAATCTTTCAAAAAATCATGTGAATTTTGTTGCTAGAACCTAGAAGACTTGGCTAAAATCAGACATGCATTGATAAGTGGCTGAGAAAAACCTAGTAGTGAACCTAGGTGCACATGTTCATGATTGAATCAGAATACAAAAGGAAGAGCTTAAAGGGAAACATGAAATCTTAATAGGTAAGGTATTGAAATTGAAACAGAGTTATTAAAGACTGTTAAGATCATGTAGGTCCTTCCTCTTTTCAAGACACTCCACCAAAGAGACATGAATGATTTTATGCATCTTTTCTATGCTATGTGTGTAGCCTGCATACTTTTACTTGATGTTTTCATCTTGTTAAGTCTAACTGGGACCTGAAAATCCACCTATGTGCCATGTTTATGTGTTTAGCTTGACTGAAATCAGTTTTCTTTCTCATGTTATACCTGTGTGCTCAGTCTACACCTGGCCTTTGCAAATGTGACTTGGAATGTACTTTTCTTTTTACTAGGGCTTGCTTTGGTTCCCTTTATATGTGCCGTGTGTGTCTATGACTGAATTCTATATTGGAATCTGTCTATGGTTGTACTTCTTCATAAAGAGATTGATAAGCTTATTTTGCATAGACCACTCCTAGCTTAAAATGATGCATAGTTTAATGAATATATTCCGGTCCCTTGTTGTAATTAAGTAGTAGTAATGGTGTACAGTGAAAGATTGTCCTTTGTTTCTTAGGAGTTATGTTTTGCCTTCTCTTCTGTGTCCTTGTTTGAAGGCTAGACTGTTCAATGATATTTGGTTCTAATTGTGCACTTGTGTTTGATTCTGGTAATGTTGAGGATCATTCGGGGTTAGTCAAACCTTCCCCCAGTGCCAGCCATGTCTGGGGTTCAATGAAACCCCTTGAATCTTGTGCGACACTGGGAATAAGGATGGTGACAACCACCCTAATCTAATTCCAAAATACTCAGGCCACACATCACTAAAATGCACTATGAGAGAAAAATATCATGTTAGGACAGGTTGGCTACTTCTATTATTTATTAAATTTAAAATCTGATTATTGACAAATCCAAATTGCCGAAGCAGATAAATATAAAGCTGCTTTTAATGTTCCAATTGGACAATTTGAATGGAATGTTATGCCTTTTGGGCTGAAGAATGCCCCTTCAGAATTTCAAAAAATTATGAATGATATTTTTATGGATTATAGTAATTTTATCATTGTTTATATCGATGATATTTTAGTATTTTCAAATACTATTGAAATGCATTTTAATCATCTTGATATAGTCAAGAAAATTATTATTCAAAATGGTTTGGTCATATCTAAACCAAAAATGTCCCTTTTCCAAACAAAAGTCAGGCTTTTGGGTCATAATATTGAAAAAGGAAAAATTATTCCTATTAATAGAAGTATTGAATTTGCTTCTAAATTTCCTGATTTTAAATTATATTTAACCATTTTATAAAGATTTAGCCCAAGACACATCTATTTTATACGATAGATTAAAGAAAATTCCAAAACCTTAGACTGATGCTCATACACAAGCAGTTCAAAAAATTAAGGGGAAAGTTAATAATCTCCCTTGTCTTACTTTAGCCAATCCCAACTGGCAAAAAATTATTGAAACTGATGCCTCTGATATTGGCTATGGAGGAATACTTAAACAACTTTCTCCAAATGATAAACAAGAGTATTTAGTCCAGTTCTATTCGGCCAAATGGAATAACAGTCAAAAGAATTATGCTACTATAGCAAAAGAAATTCTTGCTATAGTTAAGTGTGTTCTTAAATTCCATGGTGATTTATATAATCAAAAGTTTTTAATAAAAACTGATTGCCAAGCGACTAAGTTTATGTTTAATAAGGATTGCAAACATGACGTTTCCAAACAAATGTTGGAAATAATTATGTTTTGCACTTTGGTCACTTTCGGCCACTTTTTACTTTTGCTTTTACTTTTTATATGGCCATAATGTTGTTGGCCATTTCTTTTTTAATTTTGTTGTTTAGTATGGTTGATCTGTTATATAAGGCTCATTCTTCTAAGTTTAAGGGCAAGTCTTGGATCCCCCAAGAACAAGCTCTCTCCCACTCTCTTGTAAAAATCCTCTCTCATATAAATAAAAGTTTGTTTATATAAATTCCTTCTCTGCTGAGCACAATCTCCATATTTAAGGTATAATTTTATTTTCTTTTCAAATTTTTATTTTAATCATCAGTTCATTTTTAGCCATATAGGCTAAATACTCCGTTGAATTGCATCACACTAGACTACTAAGATCATGGCAATAATGCTTTAAGATCATGGCATCATGATTAAGCCAAAACATGATGTTCAAGGTTAGGAAGAGACTGACCCAGGCAGACTGTTCATAACCAGGCGGTGGTCCTGTTGTTAGCCCGCTTAGCCGAGGATGGCGTTTTAGGGCGTTTGTTGGACTTGTTCTGGTAGGAACAACCCCAACGCCAGGGTTAGTAACCTAGTAAAACAGTTGTTACCTAGATGGCATCATGCGGCGGCGCGATCCTGCTGCTTTATCTTCTATATATTATGTGAATTTTATAGGATCTAGTCTAACTAAATTCCCCCCCCCCCCCCTCTCTCTTGGACACAACCTTTCTATTGGGCCTTGACAATTCTTTCAAACTTTTGTCGAGTCCGACGAAGGGAAGCTAATATGTGTATCCATGAAGGCCCAACTATGGGTGAAAATGGTTATGGGGCTTGGTACACCCCAAGTCATTTCATTATTATTGTGTGATATGTTTATATTTATACTTGTATTTGTAAACTCACATTTTTATTGGAAACCAAATGATTGGAACTAGACGTTTTAGGCAAATGGTGCTTAAGCCGTTTAGTTGGACTTTAGGCTCCTTCGCGAATTTTCCAAACCCGTCCCATTTTCTTACTTTTAAAGAGGATTTCTAAAGAGGCAAATCAGCTGGTTTTTCTTATAAAATAAATTAGATTTAAGGAAATTTGGGTAGGTGTTAGCATATAAACGTCTTCTACCAGAAATATTTGTCATATAGTCCTCATTTCATAATTAAAAGGAATACACTACTTTTTACAATGTAACCAGTTGTAAAAGAAATGAGAGATTCTGTGTCATGGTGAATTATAAATAAAAAATATACTACACTTGGCTTGGGAAAAATTGGCGTAATTTTTGGACAAAATCCAACAAGAAAAACCGAGTTTTTGGGGCCAAGGCCCACCAAATTGCCATAAATCAAGATTTGAATTCAAAACCCAGTCCAGGATGTCCCTTTTCAGAAATGAAACAAACAAAACACACATTTTTCTAGGCTAGAGCCCATTACGTTTTCTTATCCAAAGACCACAACTCTTTTACCTTTAAACGAACACGAGTTTATATAATTTAAAATCCCTTGTTTTCAAAGCATGTTGTCGCCCAGTATTCATTACAAATTGAACCTACTCTTTTACGGCCCAATTCTGAACCGAGCTAATTTTTAAACAAAGTGCTAAAAAATTCTTTTAATAAAAGTGGAATACTAAGTAAAGAGTTCTTAGCGTACATGTGCGATTAACCTGAACCAAGTGTGGATTAAGGCATGAACTGGAAATACATGTATACTTTATTATAAAATAATTTCCCTCCTTACAAAAAAATTATTTATCCTCACATATAAGAGGAAATATATTCATTGGTATATGATAGATCCAACCTAAAAAAATAAGCCCATATATAAGGGAATTACGCTCAATTCTTTTAAAGAGAACTTTTTAGAGGGTATATTTAGATTCTCAAAAGCAGACGCTGCGCTCCTGGTCCTAAAGAACCAGACATTCCCTCTTGGAGGTTCACTCAAGATCCGGATTCCCTCTGGGATTATTAATTACGTATACATAAGGAATATTTAATATATGCAATAAAAGGACAGATTTTTATGGGAATTTTACACTAAATAAACAGTTCATGCAAATACCCACACATTGGAATTCGAAGGTTAACCGTATAGTACAGATCCTTAATACTAAGGTGCCTAACACCTTCCCTAGGGGATCACCAAAACCCTTACCTAGAACTTTGGATTAAGAACGATTTTTCACGGTGTATGAATAAACCCTTCAAAGCTGGTTTTCCTAATTTTCTAAAAATTTGGTGGCGACTTTTTTAAAACAAAGTTCGAAAGAGCACCAACGAGTTCGAAGTAGCTTTTCCGAGCGCTAACCCCCCCCCCCCCCCCCGTGAAAATGCGAACCGCTATATGTTGCGTCGACATTCTTGAGGCCGCAGGGCATCACCCTATAATGGTATACTCCCCATGGAGTGATGAAGGCTATTTTCTCGGCATCCTCTCTATCCATTAGGATTTGATGGTAGCCGGCGAAACAATCCACAAACGATTATAGCTCGTGTTTGGCACAATTATCTATGAGTATGTGGATGTTCGGGAGTGAAAAATTATCCTTTGGGCTAGCCTTGTTAAGATCTCAGTAATCAACGCAGCTTCTTATCTTGCCGTCTTTCTTAGGTACTGGAACTATGTTGGCTAGCTATGTGGGGTATGAAGTCACTTTCACCACTCCTGACTTAATCTGTTTCTCCGCCTTGTCTTTGATTCAGATACTAAGATCCGGTTTGAATTGTCGGGTCTTTTGTTTCACTGGAACAAAACCTTCATTGATGGGTAACCTGTGGGATAATACGCTAGTGCTTAGTCCTGGCATGTCGTCGTATGACCATGCGAAGATATTCACGTACTCCTTAGCAAAATTATTAATTCTTCTTTTAAAGGCGCCTCTAGATGTGCACTTATTCTTGTTTCTTTGACATTCTCTTCATCACCTAGATTTATGGCTTTTGTTTCGTCCATATTTAGCTTCTGCTCATTCTCTAGTTGTTCTACTTCTTCCGCGAGACCCTTGAGTAGCATTGTGGTCTCATTGTATTCCTCATACTCTTCTTCTTCTATGCTGCCCGACTCATTCGTTTCGCAACATGTCATGACATTTAGGACTGTTTTATTATTTTTATTACTGAAAAAATTCAAGGCAAAATATGGTAGTATAAAACATGCATGCAACAAATAAATAAAAACAGTTTTGATAAACCGAGGCTTTCATTAATTTAAAAATATTCAGAAGTACAAACTGTGGTCCTGGATTAGATTAAGCCATTTCCGTTTTTGAAAACATTACGAGGTATGTAAGTGACAAAAGGGTGAGCAATCGGGCCTCGACCTATTCTCCCTATTTTCAAAATAAATTCATCTTTCTCTACCGAAGAGCTAGTAGCGAGGTAGAGGTCTAGTTGGACAGCTGCTCGCCAGGTTCTACCTCTCTGATGGTGGGCGCTTCGGCATATTCTTCCAGAATCACAGTGCAATCTTTTTCTTGGAATAGCATCCTTATCCCTTCTTCAATGTCAGTGTTTCCAGGCATAGGCTTTCTGTGGGGAAATGACTGGTACAGGTTTGGAATGGGTTTGCAAGGATCGGCAATCTCTTGCTTCTTATGGTAGGTATCTTTTCTTTTGTTGGGATGTAACCAAGCCCATAGCAGAAATTGTCTGGGATAATGGGAATTGGCTCGGTGATGCCTTGCAAGTTCTTCCCCAGACCTTTCACGGGTTCAAACCCGTTCAGGATCATAGTAGACGCAATCATTTTATAAATTACCGGCATAGGAGTTTCCAGGGAGTCTATCTTGTGGGCAGCTCCCACTAACTCCATGACATGAAAATCTGTTCCTTTAGGTGCAGCTTCAATGACAGGTACAGAGTTGTCTAGGTAATTGTGCATGCTAGCTTCCTCGTGGATCACCACTTCTTCCTCTTTCCAGGCAAATTTCACGGATTGATGGAGCGAGGATGGTACTGCCCCTGCCATGTAGATCCATGGCCTTCCCAGAAGCAAATTATAATTGGTGGGTATTTTCATAGCTTGGAATTCAGTGGTGAACTCAGCTGGTCCTATTTGAATGTCCAAGTCAACTACCCAGTGGCATCACAATGTCCTCCGTCGAACGCTCTTATGTTAGTGTGGCTCTGATGAACCTTTTCAAGGTCATATCCAAGTCAAGTTAGGGTAGACTCGGGACAAATGTTGAGTCCCGCCCCATTGTCGATTAGTATTTAAGTTACCACTTTGTTGCGGCACATGATAGTGATGTGCAACGTTTTGTTGTGATTTGTGCCTTCTTTGGGCCATTCTTTCTCTATGAAGGCAATTTGATGTTCCTCCATGACATGAGCGACCATTTCGGCCAGATTTTCACTGTTTGTTCCAACAGGAACGTGAGCTTCTTCCAACACCTTCATCAAAGTCAAGCGGTGTTGAGGTGAACTTTGCAACAATGCCAGTACCGAGATTTAGGCTGGTGTTTTCTTCAAGTGTTCCATAATGGAGTATTCTTTTGGCTGCATTCAGTGACAGAAGTCCTCAGCTTCACCTTCGGTGATAGTCCTTTTCTGATTCCCTTCTTTCAGGGTGCCCCTTGGGCCAAGTCTTTGGGAGTGTAGCATCTCCCTGATCTTGTAATGCCATCTGCGGTAGCAACTTGGACTATGAACTCTTTGTGAGGTGGTGCTGGAGTCACTTGAGCTATATGCACTGTCATTGGTGCAGGGATTAATACTTTGAATCGCGGGCATTCTTACAAGGACAATGACGCTACTATGCGCGTTCTCTCTCAATCATGTGAATCACATTGTTGCCATGGTTTGGCAAAGGATTGGTGTTCATATTTGGAAGGGCCGTCTGGAGTATAACTTCCTTCCGGTCAATCAGATCCTGTATTTTGTACTTGAGATTAATGCAATCTTTAGTACTGTGTCCTATGCCATTGGAATGATAGGCACATGTCTAGTCAGCTCGGTAAAATTGATTTTTTAGGTCGACGACCTTTGGGGGAAGTGTCTGGATCATCCCAACCGTACTTAATCTTTTGAATAAATCAATCCGGGATTCCATCAGTGGGGTGAATACCCGAGGTGGTTTCTTTTCTAAATTCTGACGTGGCGCATTGTAGGCATTTGGTGGTGGTTGATTCTGGTAGTTATTGGGTTGGTTACTTTGTAGAGTGCGGTAAGTGGGTGGGGGAGTTTGATAATTTGGTTGTGGAGCTTGGTAATTTGGGGGTAGTGACTGAAGGCATTTTGTGGAGCTTGGTAATTTTGGGGTGGTGATTGGAAGGTTGGTTGCGCGTAATATACAGGCACCGTATTGTGAGGGGTGGGAATGTAGGTATTTAGGGGAGGTGAAGCGTATGCTTCCATCAGGAAATCTTCTTTTCTTTTGGGTTTGGGGCTAGAAGTATGGGATATGCTAGCCACGTCTTCCTTCTTCTTGCGTACGAACCCGGTTGAGCTTGAACCGGCGAATTTTTCGGTCATAATTATGATTTGGCTAGTCTTGAGACCATCTTCTATGGCCTCGCCCATTTTGACCAGTTCAGAGAAAGGTCTTCCTGCCATTGAAAGAATTTTATCATAGAAATCTATTTCTTGTGAACGGATGAAAACCGACACAAGTTCCTCTCGCCCATAGGGGGTTGTACCCAGGCAGCCTTTGTTCTCCATCTGCTCGCATACTCGCGGAAGTTTTCGATGGACTTTTGTTTTACTTTCTCCAAATAGTATCTATCCGGTACCGTCTCCATATTAAAGCAAAACCTTTCCATGAAAGCGGCAGCCATGTCTTCCCATGTGATCCAACGACGTATGTCTTGTACCGTGAACCATTCTGAGTCTTCTCCGGTAAAACTTCGGCTGAACATCCTCATGATGAGCGCTTGGTTGTCTCGGACGCTGACCATTTGGTCACAGTAGGCCCGTAGATGCGCTTTAGGATTGCCCATCCCATTAAACAACTCGAAGCGGGGTACTTTGAAGCCTTCGGGTAAATCTAAGTTTGGATGTATACACAACTCGTCATAGCTCAAACCTGCGCCAGTGAGAGTTGTTCTTATGGATCGTTCCGGCATTGCGGTCATGTTTCGGGCAAGCCTTTCTTCTTGTTTTTCCTGCTCAGCCTTCCACGCCTTTTCCATCTCCTCATAATGGTCAATTTCTTGATCGGGTGAAAAGGTGCCTGGCGTGACAGGCGTGTGGAAAGAAACAGTAGGGCGAGTTCGGGGAATGGGGGTGCTTTTTGTCGGTTGGTAGTAGGATGCCGCTTGGTTGTATAGTGATGCTGGGATGGTATTTTGTGGTGTTGGATAAGAGGGGACAGAATGAGCGGTTCCGAAATGTGGCTAGTGTTAAGTGGTGGTAGTATGTGGTTCGAGGCACCAATGTGCCCGTCGATTGGGGTAAATGGCGTAGTGGTCATGACGGACCGGGTGGCAAAGTGATCGGGTAACGGTGAATTCAGAGATGGAAAAAATGGCGGAGGCCTTCTTTCTTCGGCAGGGGCCTCTCGGGCAGCATTTGCAGCTTTGTTTCGCACCACTTCCTTTTGAAGATGGACGATTTTTTCAAACATCATTTTCATGATGTCCTCAGTCGGTGACGACTCAAGCAATTCGCGCAGAGGCGATTCTCTGAGAGCAATGTCAGTAGGGGTAGTTTTGTTCTCTAAAGTACCAGTCATCTTTTCTTTTCCTCTATCTTGTAGGGATAAGGATGCTATTGCAGCTTTGTATCTTGTGAAGTATGCCAGCATGAACAGGAATCAACTTCTCTTTCTATAAGAAAAGAATAACTCAAAGGTAAATAGCGTTAGTCTGTCAGAAAATGGAAAGAAAATCAAGATATCACATATAGATGGCAGTTAAAAACACTTAGCACATAAATAATTATATGTTTGATTTAAATGGTCAATTGATCTCTTATACCGGATTTTGGGTACTGGCTTTGTTGAGTGGGGTTAATATAATATTTATAATTTATAGGGTTCGAGTCTTACGTAGACTGCCTACGCATCCCTCCGCAGGAAGTCAGGCCCTTTCGTAGTTCGGTTTACATAAGATAAGATTCCTTATTTTAAAACCTACCCGTGACCAGGCCCGATAAGGGCTTCCTGCGTTTCCCTCCTTGGGACATCAGGTCGGCGCAGTTCCGTTTACATAAAATGGGGGGGGGGGGGGGGACAAATCCGTATTAAGTACAAAAATGGGATCCCCTAAAAACTACCCAAAAGGTGACCTTTCTTTTGAGGTCAACATGTTGTTTGTCCGTTCAACTTTTTCTGGCCTTAAAGGCCCCAGATCCTAGTACTGAGATAGGAGCACCAACCAAATGGCGCCTTTGTGGACCAAATTCTCCAATTCAAACTTGAACACATCGCACTCTTCTATGTCGTGCCCCAAGGCTCCAGAATGGTACAGACACATTTTGTGACGGCCAACTCCTCAGTTTGATCCCTTCTGGTTCTGATGAGGCTAATTTTCCCAATGCTGACCAACTTCTGTAAGATGCTGGCGTAAGAGTCCCTAAATACTATGAATTCATAACACCAAATACGAGTATTCAACGTAATCCCTTAAGTTAGAGTAATGTTGTCATGGACCAAAAGTGAATGTGGCCTAAATATCTTGGTGAAGCTTTTCTCATTTATTAGCTTAATGAGTCTCTTTTTGAAGGCTAAGCACTTTTTGAAGGCTAAGCATTCATTGATGGTTTGCCCCGCCTGATCTTGGGGATAAGGGCACCACTTGTGTGCGATGACCGGAGCACATGGTGGCAACATATCGAAGTAAGTACTAACTATTCCTTTGCTTCGAAACTTGATCATCATTTCCTCGCTCGTAATGTACTTAGGTGAGACGCGGTAGGGACAATCCGATGCCTTGATCACAATAGCCCACTATTCGAGTGAAGTTGGTCGGACATACCCTATTCGCTCCACGGGCTCTTCCCTAGGGCTTGATGGCGCAGCAGAAGTTCCTTCCCCTTTTGGGCTTGAAGGTGCAGCGGAGGTTTTTTCCCTTTTTGGGCTTGACGGTGCAGCGGAGGCAGCCCCCTTTGATGGCCACGCAGGCTCCTGCGGGTCCGACTCCATTTCTTCCTCCTCAGACTCCTCCATTACCGGGATTTATTCGGGAAGAATCCTTTTTCCCTTGTCCAGATGTTCTCTCCTTGAGCTTCAACAGGTTTCTCGAGCGAACTCTCCTGAATCCATTAACTCATCCGCCTCTTTGATCTTGACTTTGACCTCTCGAATCTACTTTTCAAGATCTGGAATCTTTCAACGAAGCGAGACCTCATTCTTTCTCATGACCTCGAGCTCGGGTGCATTTTTGTTGTTCATCTTCAGATTCTGAGAAAGTTATTAGGCTTAGTACGGGTAGTTTTGTTCATTGTTTTTCTTTGGGTGAGTGGGCGGTCTTTGAGATCAATTAAGCATTTAAGCGGAATATATGAAAGCAAATAAGTCACACAAAGCAGTTTATAAGATTATACTACGCGCGCTCCTAAGCATACTAATCATTTGAAACATAAATGTGCCATTTGAACCAAACCATTGCCCCATAATCATTAATAATAATATTCTTCCCCGAAGGGGTTCAAAAGATAAAGTAAGCACAGTGCATAAAATAAATCAGCAAAATTGTCCTCCAGTGGTGGATGATGAAGCCCGATCCCGGTCAGTCTTGGCCTTCTTCACCTTTCGGAGGGTAGTCTGGATATGAAGATGGGCCGATGTCAAAGTGGCTTCCATCAGAAATCCCTTCTGTGTGGAAGTCAGTGGAGTGACATCATCTAAAGTCTTCTTCATCCGATCATTTAGCTCAACCAAACAATCATTAGTAAGCTCCAATTCATGTCTCAGACTTTCTTCATCCGAATTGTTATGATCAATTTTCTCCAGATACTTAGCATCTCTGTCGTCAGCTCTCCTCTGAACCAAACGGGCTCAGATCTCAGCTTCCAAATCCTTGTCTTGGAAATAGCTTTGGAGAATAGGTCTAGGAGGATGTGTGCCTTGTAAGTCATCCCTCAACCAATCCTTATACTCCACAACACAAACCTAACGAAACCTATCTTCGGCTATGGTATCGGGACCCCAAATCATGCGACCCTTCCATTCTCGTATGCAGTCCAAAGCTCTTGGCGGTGTATCAATGTCATAATCAATGATAAAATCTCCCATGCCTCCAACCTGAGGTACGACTTGGATTTTCCCAAACTGTATCAGGACCCTAGTAGGTGCATAAGGGCGAATCCCCCGAATTCCCATAAGTGGTAAGAATTGGCACTTCCTTCCTTTAACCACAACTTCAGTGGACACAAAGTCATGGAACATCCATCATTGAATACTTTCTTCCTTTAGTCTCGAAAAGGTGAATGTCCAGCTTTGTCTATTTTGTTCTCTGAAGTTTGGACGAAAATCCCGAAGACCTTCCTTTTCAGCTGGCTTACTCAGGTGTTGTTCACCCCTAACTTTTTTTTTTTTTGTTGGTCAAATGATTTTTTTTTAATTCAACCAGTAGATCATTGATACACAGCTAACTCTTTGTTGGACTATAGAGTTAGTTCCTCTGATTTCCTATACTAAGCTACCATTCAGTATATTGTAAGCTTATACAGGATATTTTTGTAATCTATTTAAGATGTTACTGCATTTGCATACTTGTTGTCCCCTAGTGTGTAGCTGCAGGACTATGTCTCTGATTTTCTGCACTTTATCCTTGCATTTGGCCTTAAAACTTCTAGCATTTATTTTTGCCCATATCTGGTAGACCACTGCAAAGACTTAGAAAACCCAGTATGCTTGCCCTAGGTATGTTATTATGCACATTCTTTGATAGCCAGGTCACTTCTGCACTCCATGGGCCAATCTGCCTATGAATCCCCATCCAAGTGAGTAGTGTAGTCCATATATAGTTGGAGTATCTGTATTCAAAGAACTGGTGGCGCATTGTCTCAATTACATTTGAATCACAGAGTAGATAATCTGGTTGGACTTGGAGTCCCCATTTAGCTAATCTATCCACTATTGCAAGTCTGTTCTGGATAGCTAACCTGAGTATGAATTGGTGTCTTGGAATGGCACCAGCAGACAGTACCAAGTTCTTCCAGGTGGTTCTGGGTTGCTGAGGGAAGAGGGAAAGATAAGTCTTTTTAATACTGTATCTTCCTTGCACTGAGAATTGATCAAGGTGGGTGATGGGATCCACTGAAGGAAACTATGCTCTAACATCAAATATTTTCCTAACAAGCCAGCAGGCTTGCTTGGGGGTGGTGAAGCTGGTGAGATCATTGTTTTTGATGTAGAAGCTATGTATCCATTGCACCCATAATGTGTCCTTTTTGTGAGAGAGCGCCTAAAGTATTTTGCATAGTGCAGCTTTATTCCATAGTTCAAAGTTAATTATGTTCAGGCCTCTTGCTGATTTTGGTAAACATAATGTATCCCAAGCTACTAAAGCTTTTTTTGAGCTCTCACTGCTACCTGTCCATAAGAACACTCGACAAGCAGTTGTAACCATCTTGATAATCTTCTTGGGCAGTAGAAACACCTGCGCCCAGTAAGTTTGCATTTCAAATAACACACTTTTAATGAGTTGCAATACGCACCGTAGAAAGAAGTTTTGAGGACCAAAGATCCATTCTTGTAATTATCTTCTTAACCAGAGGTAGACATTGTTGTATGTTCAGTTTTCTGGAGGACAAGGGGACCCCTAGGTAATTGAATGGAATTTCCCCCATTGTGAATTTCATTTCTCGGAGAATCGTGCTCTAAACTCATCTTTACCCGACTACATAGAAGGAACTCTTATCAAGATTAGCTTGTAATCCCGATCCGTTGTTGAGAAGTGCTCAAATGCCTTTAGTAATAAGCCGGATGGATCCCCTGTCAGCTCTACCACACATAATCAAGTCATCAGCAAAGCAAATGTGGACCAGTTGTAGTTTGGAACATTTTGGGTGGTAGTTGAAGTTCGGATCATGCCTTAACTGCTTGAGTGATTTGTTTAGGTATTCCATGACTAGGAAAAACAGATAAGGGGACATGGGGTCCCCTTGTCTGAGTCCTTTTCTTGCTGGAAAAACCTCAGTTAATGATCCATTCAGAATAATTGAGTAGCTCACAGTAGTCACACAGGTTATAATCCAATCTACTATCTTGATAGGCATACCAAATTCTAACAGAATCATCTTTAGGAACCCCCATTCTACAAAATCATAAGCTTTTCTTATGTCAATCTTCATGAAGCATCTAGGTGACAGATGTTTCTGACCATATCCCTTCACTAGTTCATGTGCCACTATGACATTATCTAATATACTTCTTCTTTCAATGAAAACGGTAGGAGAGGGGCCTACTATATGGTTAACTACAATCTTCATTTATCCGTCAATATCTTGGCAATTAGCTTATAAACGATAGTGCGACGTCTGGCCGGCCTAAATTCCTTCACGCTGATTTGGATTTTCTACTTTGGGGACAAGAATGCTTGTAGTGCAATTAATACTTTTGAGCAATTTTCTATTTGAGAAGAACGGCATGATGGATTCGGTTACCTCATCCCATGTAGGCCAATATTCGCTAAAAATTCAGCGAATCCATCGATACCAAGGGCCTTGTCATTAGGCGATTCCTCGGTATTGGGTGGATATCCTCTTTGTAATAAGTGACACTGGAGCATTTGTTCTATCCGGTCGGTGTTAGGCAAGGACCATCCTTAGCTATTGATGGATCAATGCATGGCAATTCATCGGTGCGAGCCCAATAATTGTCTAAAAAAAGCTATAAACTCTTGCTAAATCAATGTTTGGGTCGTAGTGCACAGTCCCACTTGTTCATTGCATATGGATGCTACTTTGTTTCTAGCCTGCCTAGCTTTGAGATGGGCATGGAAGAATTTTGTATTTGAGTCCCCATGTGCTATCCATGTTGCCCTTGATTTTTGCCTCAGTACCTGCTTATGGATGTTGTCCCACTTCTGTATCTGAGTGGTAATCTCTCTTTCAGTTTATATGAGAGTACCATCAAACAGATTAAGTCTGATTTTCTCCTGAACTTCCTGCAGTTGATATCTTAATTTATCAAGCTTTGAGTCTAGCGAGGACATTTCTTTGTTGAGCAGTTTAGCTTGAGCCCCCAGCATTTGCAATTTCCTCCAGACCTTGAACATGGAGTGACCCTTGACCTGAATAGCCCATACCTGTTGTACCAGCTCTTTGAATTTATCTTGTTGTAATAGTATTGTAAGCAATCTGAATGGTCTGTTGCTTGGTTGGAATACTATAGTGGTGCTAATAGATATGGGTGAGTGATCTGAACATTCTGGATTGCTATAGAATGCTTCTGAGTTAGCATGTTTCATAAACCAGTGGGGGTTTCCTATTGCCCAGTTAATTCTGCTGTAAATTCTTACCATAGCATCCCTCTTATTGCACCATGAGTATTCACACCCTCTTCTAGGCAAATGCCCCAACCCCATATCTTCTATGCATTCAACAAAGTCTTGTATCTCTTGTTGGTGTACAGGGGCCCCATTAAGCCTGTCCTGGACTGATGTGCAAGTGTTAAAGTCCCAGATTATGAGCCAAGGGTCCACCATAGAATTATTGAGTAGCCTTATGCTATCCCATATGTCCTTCCTTTGATTATTAGTATTGAATCCATATATATGAATGTTATGTAAGCAGCAAAGGATGACCCCACGTCTTTAACATAGCAATGCACTAATTGAGGTTTGGCTAAGATGATATTGACCTGGACATTTCTATGCTTCCAACATACCCAAATTCTACCATTTGGTTCCAAGATGTAGTCTGCAAAACATTTCCAAGTCAGCACCCAAGAATCCCTTCAGTTTCTCCATCTTTCCTTGTTTGACTTTAGTTTCTAAGCAACCCAAGAGATCTATCTTATTTTTAAGCAAAAAGGATCTCAATTCTTTTTGCTTATAGGGCTGGTTCAGCCCTCTTATGTTCCATGAGCAGAGAATCATGTTTGATTTAGTGGTTCGGGCAGCTTAGGACCCTCATTGGCATCAGTTACTTCTATAAAACCAGTCGCTTAGCTGGTTCGGTGGTATATTTCCCGCAAGTAACACTAGTGCGATCTCCATCGGGAGCCAAAATGTGGGCCGCATTATTGTTAGCTATTTCTATTAGTTCAACAATGACTTCATTGATATGTGAGGTTAACGCTTGATTTGTGTCTCCATGTTTTGCTAGCCATTGTGATCGAGCTTCGTTTTTCTTTTTGCCCTTAGGATCCCCCATAGCTTTAGGTTCAGGAGCTGGTTTATCCCTCTGTGCTTTCTCATATGCTGCTTTGGTTACTGGGCAATACATTATTTCATGGCCAATACACATGCAATCTTGGAAATATTCCGGCCACTAATCATATTCCAACTGCTGTATTCTACGTTTGCCTTTAGCTTCTTCAATCACCATTTGCTCCGGGATAGGTTGGGTTACTTCAACCTCAATCAGTATCCTAGCATAGGATAGCCTCTCTTCTTTAGCAGTTAATCGATCAGTACACAATGGCTTGCCTATGTAGCTGGCTATACGACCTAAGTTCTCTGTTGACCAGTACTCCACAGGTAGATTAGGAAAATTAACCCAAAGGGGCATATGTCTAATGGATTCCTTTCCTATTTGAAAATATGTAGTCCATGTTTTGCAGCACCATGGGTCTGTAATCATAGGTGTAAGGGCCACTCTCTAGTACTTCTATTTTATCTTGCTCATTTGCAAATTTCAAGATAAAATATCCATCATCATGTAAGAATACCCTCGGAGTTTCGACAAAGTTCCAAATAGCATAGACAAATTTGAGCATTTGTTTGAATGGAGGATTTTTCCCAACCACGTAATCTATTAGAGCACAATCCCACTTTCGTTTTTGCTGTTCTATCTCCTCTAGGTTCAATTTCACAATCTTCTGACCTTCCTTGAGGACTGGGGAAAGTAGTTCAGTTGCTTACCTCGTTTCGGGGCTTGATTGTTCCATTGAGGTTCCATTTGAGCAGCTGCAGAGCTCCCAGCAGAGTATGTAAGTTTCCGTACTGCTTGTACCGCTATTGCATCCCTTTTCGGGTTAGGGTTTGGCGTGGCTACGGGGTTGAGATTTGGTTCGCGCATTGAAATTCCTTTAGTCGGAGCCAATTGGATTTTTGAGTTAGGGTTTGTTCCAGCTAGCCAGTGCAGAAGTTGTAACGGTTCTAAGTTTTGTGGGACTCCAGATTTAGGTGTTACGACTCTGCTATTTTTTGGTGCTGGTATGTTTGTCTTTTCTGGTATTTTTTGGGTGTGGGTTACCGGAATCATTTGGATATTGTTTGCCGGTATCAATTACGTATTGGTTTTCAGTGGTGGTGCACGTTTTTTTGCCATTATCTCTGTCCGGTGTAGGTTAGTAAACTTTGCGTAATGTGCCCCTGGAGAGAGAACTAGCTAACGTGCACACCCTCTTCCCACCCCTAACCTTGACGATATGCTTGAGGATCCACCATTGCAGGAGTAAGCTACAACCTTGAAAGTATTTGTAGTGATTCCGGCAGAGGCTCAGGGCTCGGTACAAATCGGCTAGTATGATTGGGGTTATGTCGAAGTATTTGGTTTCCTCTTATTGGGTTATGGCGTAGAAGATGGCATGGGCGACCGAAATGACTCGGACATCTATGGCCAAGGATCAATCTTTGGGAAAATCCATGGTTCCCAGGAAGCAAATGGCGAAAGCCAAAGGTCTGGTGGCCGTCCATTCGGCATAAGTCTTGAATTCCCCGGGATACTCTACAAATCCATCCGGGCTTCTAAACCTTTTGTATAGCTCTCTAAAGAGAATGGTGGGGTCATGAGCCCAATTGGCGTAATTCAAAGAAAGCATTCTACAAATTTGGGAATAAGTGAGTTTTTCTGGTATTAAAGCATTTTGGTCGGGTTTCTTTCTTCTTTACAGCCCCGAGCCTACGCTAGTCAACACATCCCTAAACTCCTCCAGAGTTGGCGTCATTTTGATGTCGTCCCCGAATCTGAAAACCATCCTATCTCTATCCCAGGATCCGGTAATTGCCTCTATCAATTCCGTGCAACTGATCATAGTCATAATGGATGTCAAGTTCCCCAAGGGACATGAAATCCCCTTTTTCTCCTCCGAGGACATTTGGCCCCTCCAAATTTGCAGCAACTCAGGTGTAATTAGGACATATCAAAACATAAATTGATCGACATCTACAAAACAGAAACCAAAGTTAATTTCTCCCCACTAGGCTATGGTTTCATTCATAGGCACATTATATATTTCCAAATAGCACGTAATATGAGATACGGTGTTTTTCAGGTCACAGACTGTACTTGACACGGGGTAGTTTCCCTATCAGGTTTGGATACATCTAAACTATCCAAACCACCCAGTCTACATCACATTTGAATTTGGCTTAGCTCTAACCTAGGCATATGCAAAAGTGGCTTTTTCGAATTGACCTTGGACCCGAACGGACTACTCGGTGTGAACCGTTGTAGGCCGTTGGGTGGCCGCACACCAACTTAACATTCAACGTGTTCTAAAGAAGGGGTGTTTCGATTTTTTAGTGAAGGCAAGACAGCGATCCCGTGTATCCCCTTTGAAACCATGTTTTTTACCAGAAGTGGCAGAATTTTATGATGTGAAATGAATGACAGTTATAATTGCGGAATTTAAAAACATAAACAAATAAGCACAGTTAAAAATCTCATTATATTGAAACCCTTATGGTTAGAACCTAGAAAATCCCCAGCGGAGTCACCATCTGTTACGGTTCGCTTTTACACAGGTTAAGACATAAAAGTTACTACGAAGTTATTGATACTTTAATTGGATTTTAGTAATTTTAGAGTCACCACCTAATTTATTATGGAAAACTAGGAAAATTGGGTTTAAAGATTTTTTCAAAATAAGTAAAAATCTTTTTGGACCAAAGTTCGAGGTAAGGGTTCTGGTGATCCCCTAGGGAAGTTTTTACGCACCTTAGTATTAAAGATCCGTAGAATACGGTTGACCTACGAGCTTCAATGTGTGATTAACTATATTTACTTGTTTAAAATTGTTTAGTTTCCGTAAAAATGTCGTTTTATTCATTTCATGATTTTAAGGAAAAAATTCGGCAAAAAGTTCCCTTATAAAAAGGGGTTTTGGTTTAGAAAATCCACGTAAGTGTTCAACTCACTTTGTTGCCAGATTAGGACACACTCGGGATTTCTCCCGAGTAGAGTCACTACTATTCTAGTCCTAACAAAATGGGTTTAGTACCTACGAGTTTTTATACATATAAAAATATGGAGCATATCTCCGATTTGTATATATATATATATATATATATATAAGGAAAATACAAGTATTTTTATGATTCCAATTTTTATTATTTTGAAGCTCATAGGTCAATAATATTCCAAGTCCCAAATCCATCTTAACCTTAAATTTGGTCCAAGTAAATTCCTCTTTATTAGTCCATAAAATTTTTGGGCTTCGGCCCAGAAGGTGTTTTCTTTTCCTGAAAAATTACTCAAGTCCCAACCACAAAATTTTCCTTTGCTTTTTTTCTGAAAATTTTCCAAGTTTGATCTCTTATTAAAATCTTAGCCCAAGTTTAAAGAATGCTCATCACCATTCACAATCACAAATCTGTCCAAAATCGTTTTTCCACTTAATTCAAATCAGATTTAAAGTCCAATAAGCAGTTGCAATTCTTAATAACGGGCTTAAGGCCCAAGACCACTTTTATCTTCAACCGAATTGTTCCAGATTTTGCCAAAGGGGCGAGAGGCCCAAAATTTTTTATTTACCACTTAGTTCTTTTTAGAAATAATTTAGCCTTATTAAAGTGTTAAATCGGTTTAAGCCTCAGAAAATCAAAATAAGTATTAATTCATGCAAGTTTGAGATTAGCCAAATTTTAAAATGTTTTAGGCGACTTCCTAAAGATACTAAGTTTTTTTTCCTATGTTTTAAATATGCATAAGGGTTCCAATATTTAGCACATTCAGTGTACACAGTATACATACATGCCATATATTAAAATAGGAAGAGGGGAGAGAGTAGGAAAAAATATCTGTAAACAACTGATGAGCCTACCCGAGCCCATTAGTGCCATTTTCACCCATTGGCTGGGCCTTCCACAAATATCAGCTTCCCTTTCCATTTTTTCCAACAAACTCGATCAAGAAAGGTAATTGGGCTCTTGGCCCAATAGGTTTATGCAATAGAAGCCGACCAAACAATGATGTTTCATGCAAACAAAGAAGAAAGGGAAATACGGATTAGAAAACATCTAAAACTGAGATTTAATGAAGACAAAGCTTTGTGTAATAGATACATATAAGTCATATGAATCTAAAAATATACTACATTTGATTAAATAGAAACTCGACTAAATCATACACACCCATATGGAAAGAAACAACAAAGAAACAAGCCCAAAATGCAAATAACTGTAGGCCTAAAACTTAAGGCCCACATAGATTGAAATAGCACAGAAATAGGCCCAAAATTGAAATAAAGTAAACAGGCCCATAGGGTCAGTTTCTTAAACAAAAATAGGCAATGCCACACGAATAGGTATACACACCTATCAAACATATACCATTGATATACACACCCATGGAGATACTAAAACAGCCCAAAAAGAAGCTTTCACCCTCTTGTTCCTGATGCCGCACAAGATTCAAGGGGTTTCAAGGAACCCCAGACATGGAAGACACCAGGGAAGGCGTAAGCTTAATCCCTAAGTGCTATTTTTGCCTCTCCATTTATCTGTTAAGTTCATAGTATATAGGAGTGGGAGTGCATATCTAATGGCCCAATATGGAAAAAACCCAACATTTAACAAGAGTGATCAAGAAGGGAGGATATGTCATGTATATGCAGGTATAGCAATTCACATACACTGAAATATATGTGATTGAATGCAGCTTGTACATATAAAACACATTTACCCTTTATTATATACAATCAATATGGCATCAGCAATATTTTAAGGAAAATATACTGAAAATTGGGCAAATTTCACAGTTCCCATGTTAAATGTAATAGCCACATATACAAAAAAGAGAGAAAATACCAAATGAAGCTTAAGACAAAGGGACAACATCTCAAACAAGCTCAAAATGTTCATAGTATATTCAACCTCAAATAAGCAAGAACTGCAGAATCATTTAAAAGTGGACTTCAAATAGACAAAGCATGCAAGTAGGTCTTATCACCATATTTATCAATGCACATTTATCAGTGCACAATACTTTGGTTTGGATTTCCATCCATTTCACACTATACTTAAGGCCATTTTTTTTACCATAAAAAAAAGACAAGTAATCATTTTAGAGTCACAGATGATGGAGTAGACAGACAAAATCCATACAGAGTCATATAGAATATAAAGTGAAAGTTTCTATCAGTGAGGCATTCCATGTAATCTTACAAGACTTCCTAGATTACTAATACAAGTTCACAGATACTGAAACTGGATTCAAAATCCCTTAAACCCTTTCAAATATACCATTTATGAGACTCCTGACTTTGAACCATCAATAAGCCAAGTGCCACAGACCTCATAACTTAAAACAATCATTAGAAGGGACATATAAAGGTTCTGTCCACTATTAAGCCAAGTAAGCAATCATTTTAGCCTTAAGGATGCAGTTTTTAAGTCTTGTACGCATATGGTTCCACTTTATCATACATAGCATAGAATGAGGGCAATATTCAATTCAAACAACACAGTAAGATGACAAAACAAACTAGTGTACCAAGTAGGGGTCACAAATGACTTTAAGCTAAGCTTTGAACAAGTATAAGCATGCTTCAATTATCAGTATCCATCAATCAGGGAGATAGTTTAGTGTACTAATCTAATTGTCAAAAAAAAAAAAAAAAAGATTCAGGGGCCTGCTGGACATGCATTTAGATAGGGCTGGGCACACATAGTGACATTTAACCCAAACAATCAGCAAGATCACTAATCATGTGAACCTAGATCCCCTTAACATATAAGCAGACTTCTAAACTAACAGAACATAGCATTGGTCATGTGCCATAGCAACGGACCACACAGACTCATGTTTAAAGACTGAAAATGATTATCAGTGTACAGGTTTGAGAAATGTGGGCATACCATTAGTTCCATTATTGAATATTTGCTAAAAGGGATTCAGTTTAATAAAACATGGATCAAAGAATATTCTAGGAAAACAATATGATCCAAGTTAGGCTAGCATTCAATCACTAAGATGTTTCTAGTATTATTCCCCTTTGTCATGCTATCAGAATACCTCTAGCATAATACATGAACCATATAAGATTTTGACAAGACTACACAATACATTTAAGAAGGCAATGAACAAGGGTCAAAAGATGTAAACAGGTGCAACTACTAAGCATTAACTAAGGCTGAGGGACATTACTCATCTAGTATAGTTGCCACATAAATATACTTAAACACACTAAGCTAGTACATAAAAGCACACTTAATTGAGGTAGATTAAAACAAACAACATGTGACTAACATTCAGGAGTAAGAAATCAAATGCAAATAGCCAACAGGACAACTTAAGCATGATGAAACTAACTATATCAATATACTTGGCAGGCTTCTAAATCATATTGGAACATGGCAATAGACAAACATCATTATTAGTAAATTCTAGGTCCATAGTTTAACCTAGATGCTAACAGCAATCATGCCTTCATAAGAGGGCTTAACCAGACCAAATAACACTTGTAAAGAAAAAACTTGCCTCAAACAGGTTAAACTAAACCCTGTTTAACATGACAGATGCATAAGACTAGGCTAAGTTGATATACAGGACCAAATGAACTAAACTAAACCACCCTACAAAGATGAGTTTCTACCACTAAACAACATTAAGACATATGAAATTTTTATTTAACTAAAACATAACCAACATGCATGCTAAACTAATCTAATACATAAAGCTTTATCTAACCAAGATAGATTAAACTAGATTTAATAAGAACTAAACAAATCTTAGATTGAGATTAACATACCAAAGCATACTACATGAACTAAATTAACAAGCACAGAAAAAGCATTTTTAACCAGATTCAAACAAAATTAACACATAAAAGCATCTGACACAGATAACTAAATAACTAAACAACTAAGAGTTTGCTTAAAAAAATAAAGAGAGGGGAAGATTACCCCTTCTTGGTGCAGCCTTGAGTCGAGATTTGGACTTGAAGATCTTCTCCTCCTAAATTAACTCAACCACGAACCCAAAGAGAACAAAGAAGACACAAAGTTTTAAACTAACTAAATCAGAAAAGTTAAAGGTCTTAAAATGTTTGAAACCCTAGGTATTTCGAGTTTATGTGTATGCAAGTGAAAATTTCAGATTGCCTCCCCTTTTCAAAGTAGAGCGGGGGTTCTCTTTATAGAACCCCAATCCATCAAAACCCTAGTTTTCAACCGATGTGGGAGTATTGCAATTTCATGATTGCATCTCTCAAACACCACATCAACGGCTAGGAATCGAATAGGTCAACAAATAGAGGGCCGGATTTGACTCATAGTCGGTCAATCCGGCAAGTTCGTTGTGAACCAATGAGATTTGTGAATTCAAATCATGATACAACAAAATCCATTAAAGAAAAATCAGAGTTTTGACTATTGTCCCATAGAAAAGTAAAAAGAAAATAGAGAGAGGTGAGGATTTTACCATGCTAAGGTAGCGTTTGGTGAGATCTGAGGACGAAACATTAAATATTGCGTCAAATAGTTGAACCAAGACTGTAAAAAACATGCACCACCTGCCATTTTGTAGTTTCAGGCAAAGGTGACGAGGAGAGAGGGTTTTCTCTTCGTGGCAACACTAGGGTTTGCCGAGAGAGGAAACCTCTCTCTAAGGGTTCGTTTGGCGTCAAGAATAGGAGAGTAAAGGGGTATTACCCCTGTTAATGTGATGGTCTGGGCCGGGTCGTGCCTCGAGTTGGGCTGGACTCAGTCCAGAATTAAAATGAGAAAATAAAAGAGGCCCTTTTCATGCATATTCATATATACACGTGATATACATGTATATCACATGTATATTCGTGTATATGTGTATATATGCATCGGGTCTTGACACTTGTTTTTAATAAATAGCCGTAATTAAAAGAAGACTAACTAGTTTAGACTCTTAATCATGAAAAAAATAGGTTAATTAAGAAATTAAAAACTAATCTTGCAAACAATGACCTTAATTGGCTTAATTTTAGGACCAGGCTATTTTATTTATGGCCTTATTTGGTCCAATTACCCATCTTGGGGTAACATTTGCAAAAATGACCTTAATTACTCAGACCAATGATTTTGGCCCTTTCATATAAGGTTACAATTAAACTAAATAACAATTAAAAAGGCTAATTTTGCAATAATGACCTCAATTAAGGAAATTGATTTTCACTTGGGCCATAATTGGACTATTGATTAATTATTTAATCATAGTCATTTGATGGGTAATTTCCAGAATGAACCACAATTAATCACTCAATTAATTATGATAAATTCTAATAAATTGATTAAACAAGAATTGAAGGGTAAAATGGTTAATTTATTTAATTAACCAGATTCCTTACATTAAACAGAGTAAAAAATTTTCTAATTAATTTCTGATAATTTAAACAATTAAATAAATAATTATTTTGCACTATTTTCTATATTAAATTTAGCAAATGTATCCTAATTGCAAATTAATTTCCAAATGTTTTATAACATTATAGAAATTATTTTACCAAATAAGAATGGTAAAATATTATCTAAATAGTTTTATAAAATCATTTTAACTTCTAAAAATATACATTTCACTATGTTTAATATTCAAGGACTCTGGGTAATGAAAATAAATTATGGGAGGTCAAAAATTAGGTGTCAACACACATTATGCTCAAGGGTCCGTACAATTTTTTAGTGCTACATTGCTACTCAAGGCTTCACAATGTCACAAGAAAACTTGGTTCATGCATTTAATCGAACACCTTATGGGCGTAGAATCCTCTTTTAGTGTTTTGACAACCATAGTGGGTTATGAAACCCTCCTTTGTGCAATAGGAGTGATGTTCTAGCCATAAACACACACCCAACAGAATCAATACCAAACCCCGCCCCTAAATTCACCCAAAACCCAACAACCTTAACTTTCAATCATTCAAAATTCAAGAACTTGGAAAAGGGGAAATGGAAAAGGGAATTTCGAAATACCTTGTGAATTTAGTGATGATCTTGATGAGTTCCTTGAGTTTTGAATGTGATTATGAGTGGGGAACGGTGGGTTTTTGAGGTTTAGAGGGAGGGAGTTGATTTTCTTGTATTTGGAATAAGTGGGAAATAAGAGGGCATCGGGTCTTTTTATTATTTTGAAAAATATTTTGCGTGACTCGACCGTGTGGTATCTTCGCGACGCGAGGGTGCCGCAGGTGCATATGTTATTTTCAGTGACACGTTTCGTGGATGCCGCGAGTTTTCCCTTTCCCTGTAAAAAAGAAAATGTGTTTGTGCGCCACCCTCACGTCGCATGGGTGGCTACAAGCTGTTACCTGGGCGTTTTTCAACGTTTTTCCCTTCGTTATGCATTCTTGCTCCTTTCCAAGTCCTGCAACATGAACAAAGGTGACATATAACAGTAAAAAGGTTGGCTTGCCTCCCAACAAACACCTTAGTTAAGGTCGTGGCACGACAGTTTTTGTATTTTTTTTGTTTCTCATTTTTTTTCTTTTCTTTATGCTACTGTCACAAACTCGGGTTGCCTCCCGAGAAGTGCTTGATGTAACGTCGCAGTACGACGGTGGCTATTTCAAGCCTCTTCAAGCTCAACGGAGGTCTTCACTGGATCGATGACCTCTCCGAAATAATATTTCACTCTCTGTCCATTCACCGAGAATGTTCATTCCGCATTAAGTAGCTTTAGCTCAACCGGATGTGCGGTCACACAAACCACCTTAAACGGCCCAGACCACTTACTCTGCAACTTCCCACCAAAAATCTTTAGACGACAATTATATAGTAGCGCTAACTGCCCAGGCTCAAACTCACAAGGTTGGATTCACTTATCGTGCAATCTCTTAGTTCTCTCCTTGTACATTTCGTGTTCTTATAAGCATGATAGCGAAGTTCATCCAATTCGTGCAGCTGCAACAACCTCTTGTCACCGGCTTGTACCAAGTCCAAGTTCAGTTTCTTTATCACCCAATAAGCTCTGTGCTCAAGTTCAACCAGTAGATGGCATGCCTTACCGAAAACTAGCTTGTATAAAGACGTGCCAATATGAGTTTTGTAAGCTATTCTGTAGGCTCATATAGCATCATCAAGTTTCATCGACCAATCTTTCCTACTGACGCTCACTGTTTTCTCTAAGATTTTCTTGATTTCTTGATTTGACACCTCCACCTGACCACTCGTCTGAAGATGATAAGCAGTCGCTACCTTGTGCTTTACCCCATACTTGAGCAATAATTTATCAAAGGGACGGTTACAAAAATGTGTTACTTGGTCGCTGATTATGGCCCTCGGGGTCCCGAACCTAGTGAAAATATTCTTCTTCAGAAATCTCGCCACCACACTAGCATCATTGGTGGGGAGTGCAATGGCTTCTACCCACTTTGAAATGTAATCCACCGCTACAAGAATGTACTTGTTCCCTTTGGATGGTATGAAGGGACCCATGAAATCTATACCCCAACAATCAAATACTTCGATCTCCAAGATGCCATTCAATGGAATTTCATGCCGTTTTGAAATATTTCCAGTTCTTTGACAGCTATCACATGCTCTCACGAATTCATGAGTATCTTTGAACAACGTCGGCCAATAAAACCCAGACTGAAGCACTTTTGCAGCTGTTCTGTCACCGGCGTGATGTCCACCATAAGGTGGCGAGTGACAACTCTCAAGAATTGTAAGGATCTCTTCCTACAGAAAACATCTCCTAATCATCTGATCCGGGCCAACTCTACAGAGATACGACTCATCCCAAATGTAAAATCTACTGTCGTGTAAGATCCGCTTCTTCTTCTCATGATTAGCATCGGGAGGGTGTACTTCACTCACCAAAAAGTTTACCATGTCTGCATACCAAGGTAGCTCGGCTGTTTAAAGAGAAAAAAGTTACTCATATGGAAACGTCTCCTTAATCACTCCACCTTCATCAACATGTTCTCAATCTTCAAGCCTCGATAGGTGGTCTGCTACTTGGTTCTCTGTGTCCTTTCGATCAAGAATCTCAATATCAAACTCTTGTAGTAGAAACACCCAACGAATAAGCCTGGGTCATCCTTCTTGGCAAATAGATACCAAACAACAGTATGATTAGTATAGACAATCACCTTGGTTCCCACTAGATAAGAGTGGAATTTGTCAAAGGCATAAACAACTGCCAATAAATCCTTCTCTGTGACTGTATAGTTCATTTGGGCCGCGTCAAGTGTCTTGCTGGCATAATAAATAGGATGAAAAATCTGATCCCTTTTCTGACCAAGAACAACCCCCACAGCAAAATCACTTGCATCACACATCAACACGAACGACAAAGTCCAATCCGGTGCAATGATAATAGGTGCAGTCACTAACCTCACCTTCAGCTCGTCAAAAGCATTCAGACAGGATTCATTGAATATGAACTTCACATCTTTCTCTAACAGCTGCACATCAAATTAGCAATTGGAAAGTCCTTGATGAACCGCCGATAAAAGCTTGCATGCCCAAGAAAACTGCGCACTCCACAAACAGAAACGTACGGTGGTAATTTTTCAATTACCTCCATCTTAGCCTTGTCAAGCTCAATGCCCTTGCTGGATACTTTGTGCCCAAGGACAATGCCTTCTCGAATAGTGAAATGACATTTTCCCAGTTAAGCACCAAATTAGTTTCTTCACAACGAGCTAACACAGCATCAAGATGGCTCAAAGAATCATCAAACGAATCCCCGAAGACCGAGAAATCATCCATGAATACTTCCACATAGTTTTCCACCATATCTGCAAAAATAGCCATCATACATCTCTGGAACATGCCTGGAGCATTGCATAAACCGAAAGGCATCCTTCGGAATGTAAAAGTGCCACATGGACATGTGAACGTTGTCTTTTCCTGATTTTCTGGGGCAATCATAATCTGGTTGTAGCTTGAATAACCATCTAGAAAGCAATAATAATCATGCTCAGCTAATCGGTCTAACATCTGATCCACGAAGGGCAAAGGAAAGTGATCTTTTCTGGTGGCAGTGTTTAGCTTCCGATAATCAATACAGATTCTCCAACTAGTAACAGCTCTCTGAGGTACTAGCTCATCCTTCTCGTTCTTCAGTACAGTCATGCCCCCCCTTTTTTGGGACACATTGTACTGGACTCACCCATTTGCTGTGTGAGATGGGATAAATAATGCAACTATTAAGCCACTTGATGACTTCTTTCTTCACCACCTCTTTCATAATCAGGATCAGCCTTCTTTGATTCTCCACGCTGGGCCTGCTATCTTCCACCAACAATATTTTATGCATGCAGAATGCACTGCTACAGCCTTGAATGTCATCTATGGCCTAGCCAATGGCTCGGATTCTGTCTCTCAACACTCGCAACATACGTTCAACCTGCACATCAGACAAATAAGCAGAGAGGATTACGAGCAATGTGTCACCACTGCCCAAGAAAGCATAGCGCAGATGTGCTGGTAATGGATTCAACTCTAGAACAGGAGCTTCCTCAATAGATGGTTTTGGCTTCTTCCACGAATCTGGTCTATCTAACTCCTCAAACGGGGTGTTGGCTCGTAAATATGCACAAGAAGTGTTAAGAAACTGAAGACTCTCCTCGACGGTTTCATCATCCACCAAGTCTTTACCATACACTAATGCTATCTCCAAAGGATCTTGAGAAGCTATAAAGTGATCTAACTCTACATTCGTGAGCTCGGGCTCCACAACTGTAATCATCTTCAATTCTTCATAATGGGGCGGAATCCTAGTAGCCCTGAAAACATCAAAAGTAGCTTCTTACCCATCAACTGTCATAGACATCTTCCCATCTCTAACTCGAATAACCTCATTAACAGTCACTAAGAATCCCCTTCCCATGATGCGAGGACATTCTTATCTACCTCGTAATCAAGGATAATAAGATCAACTGACAGAATAAAAGGACCCACTTTCACGAGAACATCTTCAATTATACCATCGGGTTGTGCAAGAGATCTATCAGCTAACTGCAAAGTGACTGTTGTTGGCCTTGGTTCACCCAACCCCAACGTTCGGAACACAGAGGTGGGCATCAGATTATTACTAACACCACAATGCCATTGAAACTCGATATTACCAATAGTGATAGAAATAGTGAAACTGCCCGGATCTTTCAACAATCTTGCTTTTCACTCTAGAACTGTACTCCTTAGTAAGTGCCACAATCTCGAATTCTGTCCAGCACCTCTTATTTGCAACAACATCCTTGAAGTACTTAGCATATTTTGGAACTTATTGCAAGAGCTCTACTAAAGGAATGTTGATGTGCACCTGCTTTAATATGTCAAGAAATTTCTTACGTGCTGCATCTATTTTCTATTTCTGAAAGTGCTGTGGGAATGGTGGAGGTGGTCTAGTCACCGCACGTTCAAGAATAGAATTGGATTTATTGATGGTACTTGTACCAGAAAAAGTTACGAAGGAAACAAGTACAAATTGTACTAGTGGGATCGATTTAATGCCATAGTGCAATTATGGATTCTGTCCTTTGTTGGGAAGGAATTACGTAAGGGAATTGTGTACTCAACCCGTGCACTAAAGGTTTGGAAGTCATTCAAAGAGAGGTTTGACAGAGTTAATGCTACAAAGATCTCCCACATGAACAAGGAAATTTCTAGTTTAGTTCAAGGCATTTCGAGTGTATTGATCTATTTTTCACGGTTGAATGACTTATGGGATGAGTTTGAAGCTATAATTCCTCTTCCATATGATTGTGAGAAATTTAAGAAGTTTGTGGAGTATATGCATCTATAGAAAACCATGAAGTTTCTCATGGGATTAAATGAGACTTACTTACATCAGAGAAGTCAAATCTTAATGATGGATCCAATACCTGAACTCAATCAGGTGCTAATTACACAAAATGCGAATATTGGGGAGTACACCCATGGAAGGAGAAAGCAGTGCTGTGATTTCAGCCAATGCTTCAACTTACAGACCTAGTTCAAATGGAGAACCTACTGCAACAGGACAGGACATGTGATGGATTTCTTTTATAGACTGATCGGTTATCCACCCAACTTCAAACGTAACAACAAAAAGAAGGCGTCTGGTAATAACAACAACACAAGTCATGGCAATAATCACGTATATGGAAACAATAACGACAACACATGTTATGGTAACACTCACACATATGGTAACAATGGTAGAAACACAGGATTTGACAAAAATTATACAGCTAAGGAGCAGGTCGTAGATGTGGCAACATTGCAAGGGACGCAGCTAATAGTGCAAATGTTGTGGATCATATGCCATAATTACTTTCCCAGAATTTTAACCCACCACAGACGTTTACTCCAAAATAGCATCAGGATATTTTGCATATGATTGATAAGAACAAAGGACCCGAAACCACGACTAATATTGCAGGTAAGCCAAACATTTCTCAAAATGATTGGATAGTGGACTTGGGTGCCTCAAATCACATGGCTTCATCCCTGAATCTATTAAATGATCCTACTCAGCTTCACTCACCAAAATCTATTCATTTACCTAATGGGACTAGCAATAATATTACTCATATTGGCTCCTGTCAAATAACTAAAACACAATCTGTTCAAGATGTGCTTCATATTCCTAACTTTAAATTCAATCTACTTTCAGTCTCAAGACTTACTAGAGAACTGCAATGCTTTGTTTCATTTTCCCTTGATTTCTGCTTGTTCCTGGATTTCTTCACGAGTGCGGTGAAGGGGATTGGTAGAGTGTATGGGGGACTTTACATCTTTAATCCCTCTGCACTAACTGCTACTTCATTAACTTCTTATTGTTTAAACTCTATTTATGTTCCTACCTTTGTATCTGCTACAACAACAACCGCTACACCATCTTCCTCTACTCTATGTCATTGCAGATTCGGTCATGCTCCACACTCAGTTTTACTGAAGATTCCTACTTTGAAGAAGCTTATTTCTCATACTACTTCTTGTACTTGTCCTGTATGACCACTAGCTAAAAAAACTAGAATTCCATTTCCCATTAGCACTAATAAGTCAGTCAAACCTTTTGATCTTGTTTATATGGATGTTTGGGGCCCATATAGTGTCTGTACTTACAATGGTTTTTAGTACTTTCTTAATTTAGTTGATGATTGTACCAGAATGACATGGACATTTCTTTTGAGACTGAAAAGTGATTCCTTTGTTGTGTTGAGCAATTTTATTCAAATGGTGCAAACTCAATTTATTGCTTCTATTAAGAAATTTAGATCAGGTAATGGTTTTGAATTCTTTAAATTGTTCTTCCTTATTTCTTTCTAAAGGTATAATTCATCAAAGTAGTTTTCTCACACACCCCAACAAAATGGTTTAGTTGGACGCAAACATAGACATTTACTAGAAGTGGCAAGGGCACTTAGGTTCCAAGCTAATATTCCTTTAAAATTCTGGGGTGACTGCATCCTTACAACCACATGCATTATTAAAAGGTTACCAACTCCCACTTTATCTGGTAAGAGTCCCTTTGAATGCTTCCATGGTTTTCCACCTTGTCTTGATCACCTTAGAACTTTGGGTTGTTTATGTATAACGACCCATTTGGTTGTTATAGTGTTTTGACCCATTTAACCTTGTTTACCCTTTCCCCAAGTCTCTTTAGCATGATCTATGACTTAATGAAGTCATTGGGTTGGTTTTTGTAAGGTTCGAGTGTAAATTGAGTCATTGATGGAGAAGCTAGTTAAGTTAGCGAGTTAGAGTTGACCACGGTCAACATCGGGTTAGGATAATACTGTGTCAATGTTTTGGAAGTTCCAACATGTTAATATGATGATTTTGAACTTGTCCATAAGTTTTGGTGAGGTTTCGAAAAGTTTCAGATGGGTTTGGGTTTTGTCGCGCTCGTATTCAATGTTTTTGCCATAGTTCTGTGGATAGAAATGGCTCGAGATTGATAAAATGACCATTTTTTTGAGTGATGTTTGAACCCTTAGATCCATATTGAAATTACGAAGCCATATCAAAAAGAATCGTCACGTTTGGCCTCCGTATGAGAGAGTTATGCCCGTTTTCGTTCGGGCTGTTCCAACTGGCCGCTGGCAGTGACCAAAGGGCCGCCATAGTGGTACCACTACAGCGACCAACTGGCCGCCATAGTGGTACCACTACAGCGACCAACTGGCCGCTGCAGCGACTGATGGGGGGCAGAAAGCCCTATTTTAATGCCTCAACTCCTAACCATTATCCCCAAGACCTCAAAGTCAGTTTGCAAGAGAGAAAGAGGCAAAATTCATTCCATTCTTTAGTGAAAACATCTTGAAGGGTAAGTCCCCATCTTTATTTGTTCCTTTTCCTTTCTTCTTCAAGTTCCATGATTATTTTAAGGTCCATCAATGGTGGGTGAAAATCCTAGAACCCTAGAATTAGTAAACCGTTAAATAATTGGTGGGTTGTTGATTTTGTTGTTGATTAATCATCTAGGAGTATAGATTATCACTTTCTAGGAAGGGAATTTGATTTCTTATGGTTGAAATTGTATGTTGAGACTTAGGGTTCTAATAAATATGGAAATTTTGTCCTAAAATCTGTTTGAAAGGGTAAATTGATTAGAAACCCATGGATTGAAGGTTAATGATTGTAGAGATAGAAGTTATGATAAATTTACCATTAAAGGTTGGTTTCATCCATCAAAGAGGGTGAAGTAAGTGGTCTTCTTCCCCAAATTATTGTTCTTGTTTAAATAAATGGTTTGTTGCTTACTTAGCATCATATTGTTAGACTTTGACCATTATGGGGCACTTCGGAAATAGAAGACTCGTGTGGAGTAGTTCGTGGCTCTTGTTCTGCAGTCCAGGTAGGTTATGGCTTACTTTAGTTAGACTTTGATTAGCGAAACGTATTTATTGTGTAGAATTGACAGGAGAAAGCATGCTTAGGTCTTCGGACATGGTGTTTTGGTTGGATATTAGCTAGGTTGGTATGACTTCTAATTTTATGGGCTCGTCGCCATTACATTATGTACTGAAATATGAGGTGTAGTTGGATTCATACTGTGGTGATTCGGGAGGGATTTCTATTAGGTTGATTGTTATTAATGGTGGCTTGTTGCCCTGTTATTGTGATTAGACTTATTGCCTAAATTGTCGTGTTGTACTCAGTTCTCTCTTATTGTGACATATATTATCAGGGAAAGGAAGGATACTAAGTTAGACCTGAATTGTGGTTTATATATTTATGATAATGTAGATGAACACTTGATGTATGATTTACTGTTGATGATAATATATAGAAGAGTGCAGCCTCTTGGTGATACAAGACTTAGTTGTGAGGCGTACTTCCTATATGAGGAAGTAAAGAGGGGCATAGACTCTTATGTTGGTTGAGACGGTTTGTATGATTCATTTCATGGTTGAGTTGATCCAAGTCTTGATATGACTTGTGGCTTTGTGACTTGTACCTTTACTGTTGCTTTATTGGTTTGCATTGAATTACCATGTTTACACTCTTTTATGCATTCATACACTCATGCATGATGGAAATGGTTTGGAATACTTGTGGCATGATGCCTTGTGTTTGACATTGATATTGCTAATTGTTCATAGTCCATAGATACTAATGAACTGGAATACGTTGAGACATACACTGTAATGTGAAATTAGTGAAGAAGTTAATATAATCTTCTTGTCGAACTTGTGATACTATTTGATACAATGTACTTGATGATTTGAGCATGGATAATAAGAGGGCAGGAAATACCGTTACATACAGATATATGGAAAGGCACATATGTGACCTAGATTATGGCTCGTGGTCCAAGGTTCGTTCAGGAAATGAGGGATACTATCACGACCCTAATTACCGATCGTGCGGGCACCTACTTTATTATCACTAGTAGGCGAACCCTTACCCGTTAACCCTTTAATCACTAGCCAATTTTTAACTTTTTTAATTATATATACTAAAACAATCAATGAACATGTGAATGAATATATAGTCTGCCAAGTCATAATTAACAAATGATATAAGTGCGGAAGTCTAACTATTACACCCCCAAAATCTGAAAGTCATCGTACAAGGACTCTAACTAACAATGTCTAAAGAATGAAGTATATCTCAAATATAATAACAAAGAATGTCTGGAATAAAAATAGACATCTGGAAAGAGATCTTCAAGTGGCATGGATATAGAAGCTCAACCTCGGATCTGATCGAGCAAACTAGCTTCAAAACTAGAGATGTAACTGGATGAAATCTACGGAACACAATCTGCGCACTCAAAAAGGGTGCGGCAAGGTAGTATCGGACAAACACTATGCGGCAAGCATCATAGGCCGGCCCAGATTAGTTCACGTATATAAGCATAAAATCAATAACATAAATAGATAGGCACTTAATAATCAAATCCAAGTCACGAGAATATCCCACGAGTCATAGCCTAAGATGAAGCTTCTAAACCACAAGTCTTTCAAGTTTCAATAATCTGACCTGATAATCACAAGTCCAAGTTCCTTCCCTAGGTAGAGTCACTAATCCACGATTTAACTCAGTCAATGATCATATCAATACCACAACAGCCGTTTTAGCAAACACACCAAAAGCAGAACCAAACGAGCCATATAATAATGCAAAGTAAAATGAAATGATGTGCAATGCAAAATAGATGATGTGCAATGCAATGCACTAGCCAAATACACACTATACACACATGCTACTGATGTCATAGCTCAGTAGTCATGACATGCAGGGGACCTATGGTGTCCATGTAGCCTCGTTCCGGATCCACTCCTCTGACCCGAGCCATAAATCCTCCGCCCCGAAAAGAACCTCGGTCGCGGATCCACATCATGTACCACTCATTTTCGGAATGAACCTTGGACCACGAGCTCACAACTTGGCCATATCCTCACCCTCGGTCAAATGTGCCTTTTCATATGTATAGTAACACTGTCACATCACTCTCAATGATCAATTCATCAAGTACCATGTATCAAATAGTATCACAAGTGCAACAAGAAGATTATATTAACTTCTTCACTAATTTCACATCACAATATATGTCTCAACGTATTCCAGTTCATTAGTATATATGGACAATGAGCAATTAACAATATCAATGTCAAACACAAGGCATCATGCCACAAGTCTTCCAAACCATTTCCGTCATGCATGAGTGTATGAATGCCTAAATGAGTGTAAACATGGTAAATCAATGGTAACCAATAAGGCCACAGTGAAGGTACAAGTCACAAGCCATAAGTCATATCAAGACTTGGATCAACTCAACCATGAAATAAATCATACAAACCCTCTCAACTAACATAAGAGTCTATGTCCCTCTTTACTTTCACACATAGCAAGTACGCCTCATAGCTAAGTCTTGTATCACCAACATGCTATATTTTTCTATATATTATCATCAACAGTAAATCATACATCAAGTTTTCATCTACGTCCTGTCATCAGTTTATATCACAATTCAAGCCTAAACTCATTATCCTTCCTTTCTCCGATAATATATGTCATAATACAAGAGAACTGAGTACAACACGACAACTTGGGTAATAAGTCTAATCACAATAACAGGGCAACGAGCCACCATCAATAATAATCAACCCAATAGAAATCCATCCCGAAATGCCATAGTATGAATACCACTACATCTCATATTTCAGTACATAAAGTAATGGCGACGAGCCCACAAAATCAGAAGTCATACCCACCTAGCTAATATCCAACCAAAACACCATGTCCGAAGACTTACTCATGCTTTCTCCCATCAATTCTACACAATACATACATTTCGCTAATCAAAGTCTAACTAAAGTAAGCCATAACCTACCTCGAATGCAGAACAGGAGCCACGAACTACTCCACACGAGCCTTCTATTTCCGAAGCGCCTCATAACGGTCAAAGTCTAACAATATGATGCTTAGTAAGCAACAAATCATGTATTTTAACAAGAACGACAATTTGGGGGTAGAAGACCTACTTACTTCTACCCTCTTCAATGGATGAAACCATCCTTTAATGGCGAATTTATCATAGCTTCTATCTCTACAATCATTAACCTTCAATTCATGGGTTTCTAATCAATTTTACCCTTTCCAACCAATTTTAGAACAAAGCTTCCATTTTTATTAGAACCCTAAGTCTCAACATGCAATTTCAAATAAGAATCAAATTCCATTCCTAGAAAGTGATAATCTATACTCCTAGATTATTAATCAACAATAAAATCAACAACTCACCAATTATTTAAGGGTTTACTAATTCTAGGGTTCTAGGATTTTCACCCACCATTGATGGACCTTAAAATAATCATGTAACTCAAAGAAGAAAGGAAAAAGGAATAAATAAAGATGAGGACTTACTCTCCAAGATGCTTCACCAAAGAATGGAATGAATTTTGCTTCTTTCTCTCTTGAAAACTGACTTTGGGGTCTTGGGAATAATGGTTCGGAGTTAAAATATAAAAATAGGGCATTCTGCCCCCATCGGTCGCTATAGCAGTCAGCATGGCCGCTGCAGCGGTCCCGCTATAGAGGCCCTTTGGTCGCTGCCAGCGGGCCAGCTGGAACAGGCCGCACTAAAACAGGTATAACTTCCTCATACGGAGGCCAAACAGGTCGATTCTTTTTCCTATAGCTTCGTAATTTTGATACGGATCTAATGGTTCAAACTACACCTAAAAAAAAGTCGGATGATCAATATGGAGTCATTTCTATCCACAAACCTCTGGTGAAAACATCGAATACGAGCGCGACAAAACTCAAACCCATCTGAAACTTTTTGGAACGTCACCAAAAATTGTGGACAAGTTCAAAATCATCATATTAACATGTTGGAACTTTCAAAACATTGACACGGGTTCATCCTAACCCGACGTTGACCGTGGTCAACTCTAACTTGCTAACTTAACTAGCTTCTCCATCAATGACTCAATTTACACTCGAACCTTGCGGAAACCAACCCAAAGGACTTCATTATTTCATAGATCATACTAATGGGACTTGGGGGAAGGGTCAACAAGGTTAAATGGGTCAAAATACTATAACGACTAAACGGGTCATTACAGATACATTGATGTGGCCCACGTTCGAGGTTCTTTCCCGAGCGGAGGTTAATGCTCGGGTTCGAGGAGTGAATCTGGAACGAGTGGTACATGGACACCATGGGTCCCCTGCAAGTCATGACTACTGAGCAATGATATCAGTTAGCATGTGTGTACAGTGTGTATTTGGCCAGTGCATTGCATTGCACATCATCATATTTTGCATTGCACATAATTACATTTTATTCTACATTATTATATGGCTTGTTTAGTTGTGCTTTTGGTGTGTTTGCTGAAACGGTTGTTGTGGTATTGATATGATCATTGACTGAGTTAAATCGTGGATTAGTGACTCTACCTAGGGAAGGAACTTGGACTTGTGATTATCAGGTCAGATTATTGAAACTTGAAAGACTTGTGGTTTAGAAGCTTCATCTTAGGCTATGACTCCGTTGTGGGATATTCTGTGACTTGGATTTGATTATTAAGTGCCTATCTATTTATGTTATTGATTTTATGCTTATATACGTGAACTAATCTTAGTCGGCCTATGATGCTTGCCCGATTTTATAGTGTTTGTCTTGATACTACCTTTGCCGCACCCTTTTTGAGTGCGATTGTGTTCTTAGATTTCATCCAGACTACATCTCTAGCTTGAAGCTAGTTTGCTCGATCAGATCCGAGGTTGAGCTTCTATCCATACCATGCCACTTGAAGATCTCTCTTTCCAGATGTTTATTTTTATTCCAGACATTCTTTGTTATTATATTTGATATATACTTCATTCTTTAGACATTGTTAGTTAGAGTCCTTGTACGATGACTTTTGGATTCTAGGGATGTAATAGTTAGACTTCCGCACTTGTATTATTTATTAATTATGACTTGGTAGACTATATATTCATTTATTCACTTATCTATTGACTGTTAATAAATGATTAAAGAAGTTGAAATTGGCTAATGATTAATGGGTTAACGGGTAAGGGTTCACCTACTAGTGATAATAAGGTAGGCGCCCGCACGATCGATAATTAGGGTTGTGACATTATGTTATGCCACAAAGCCAAATTTTTCAGACAAGTTTTCTCCCAAGTCTATACTAGCTGTCTTTATGGGTTATTCTCCAACTCAGAAAGGTTATAGATTGCTCAATATTGAATCAAACACCTTCTTTGTTAGTAGGGATGTTGTTTTTATGGAATTTATTTCCATTTTCAACACCCTAAATCCAAATTCCTTCCTCATTCTACTCCTTCTGATTTGCCCTTGGCTCACACTTCCTCTAATCCCTCTCCAGATCCTGCTCATTCTTCTGCTATGAGCTCTCCACATGACATTCCTTGTCCTACCCCCATGGTTGATACTTTTCCTATCATAGACACTCTACTTCCTCTACCTACTGCATTATCCCTTCCTCTATCTTTATCTGATTTTACTATTTCTAAAACTGTTGTTCCTTCTGATACTGCTATTTCTACTGATACTATTTCAGCAGATATTCCTTCATCCTCCATTTCTTTAAGAAAATCTGCTAGGTCCTCCAAACCATCCAACTGGCTTACTGACTATATTCATCCACCCTTGCCTTCTACCTTTCACTCTTCTTCTAACTATTCTTCTCTTTATCCCATCAATCATTTTGTTTCCCATTCCCACCTCTCATAACCTTTTCAGTCCTCCCTTGCTGCTTTTTCAACTCACTCAGAACCCTCCACCTATTCTCAAGCTGTACAGAATCCTAGATGGATTCAGGCCATAAAACTTGAGATTGAGGCTCTTGAGGCCAATCATAATTGGACCATAGTTAACTTTCCTCCTTGTAAGGTTCCCATTTGGTTGCAAATAGGTCTTTAAGGTTAAATACAATGCTGATGGTTCTATAGAAAGATACAAGGCAAGATTGGTTGCTAAGGAGTACAGTCAACAAGTGGGACTTGATTTTAATGACGCATTTTCACCAGTTGTTAAGATGGTAATAGTAAGGACTGTAATAACTGCTTTATATTCTTGGCCTATTTTTCAGATGGATGTGCACAATGCCTTCCTTAATGGTGATCTTGATGAAGAAGTTTATATGTCTATGCCTCAAGGATTTAGCAGTCAGAGGGAGTCTCCCTAGAGGGTATGTAGACTGCTTAAATCCTTGTATGGCTTGAAACAATCTAGTAGATAGTGGAACCTCAAATTGACAGAATCTCTTGTACTTTCTGGTTTTGTCCAGAGCAAAAATGATTACTCCTTGTTCACAAAGACTATTGGAACCAAGTTTATAGTTTTACTTGTGTATGTTGATGATCTCTTGTTGACAGAAAATGATATTGGTGAAATACAGAAGGCAAAGAATGAACTTTAACAGAGTTTTAAGGTGAAAGATTTAGGTGAGCTTAGATACTTCTTGGGGATAGAATTTGCAAGAAATAGAGATTGCATTGTAATGTCTCGGAGGAAATATGCTCTTGGACTAATTTTAGAATTGGACTGTCAGGATCCAAGCCTAGAAATGCTCCACTCGAACAATATGTGAAAATGACAAGTAATAGTTATGATGACTATGTAGGGAAAGAGATCGGTGATTCACTGCTAGAAGATGGGGGAGTTATCAAAGGTTAATAGGAAAGTTGATGTATCTCATAATAACCAGGCCTGATATTTCATATTAAGTGCAATGTCTTAGTCAATTCATGCCAGCTTCAAAGGAATCTCATTATGAAGCAACATTAAATATAGTGAGATATGTCAAGAAACAACCATGACTCAGTTTGATAATGCCTAATATAGGATCAACAAAAGTTACTGCATATTGTGATTCTGATTGGGCATCATGCCCAATGTCTAGGAGGTCAGTGGCTGACTATTGTGTTAAGATTGGTGCATCATTTGTGTTAAGGAAGTCAAAGAAACAAAGCACAATATCTAGAAGCTCAACAGAAGCTGAGTATAGAGCAATGACATTTACTGTTTCTGAGCAGGTTTGGATAAAGAGGTCTGTTAAAAGAATTGAAGGTGGATGCAGAATTGCCTATAGAGTTGTTTTGTGATAACAAGGCTGCTTTGCAGATTGCAGCCAATCCAACGTATCATGAAAGCACAAATCACATTGAGATTAACTGCCATTTCATCCGAGATAAGTTGACTGAAGGATTAATCAAAACTGGCTATGTGAGCAGTGGAGAACAATTAGCAGATATACTCACAAAAGCTCTTGGCCACCAGCAACACAACTTTCTACTTTCCAAGTTAGGAATGAAGAACATATTTCATTCTCAACTTGAGGGGGAGTGTTAGAAGTAGTACATATAGTACAATTAGTTAATTGTGTAGTATAATCTCAAAATTAGTTAGTGAGTTGGATACAGCTATCAGTTTGTTAAATATTGACCAATCAGTCAAGGTGGTTAGTCGGTTAGTTAGGATGTATAAATAGAGCTCATTATACACTTTGTACTCACTATATTCAATACATAGAAAAATGTAAATTCTTTCTCCATGAATTCAAGTTTTAACAATTTGAAATGCAGGTTTATTAAGAAAATACAGCTTTCGACCTCATGAGGTCGAAAACAATATTTTTTATTCAAATATTATTTAACTTTTTTGACCTCAAGAGGTCAAAAACCTAGATGAATATGTATAAAAAACCACTTTCATTTTTAGAATTTCGACCTAGTGAGGTTGAAATTCAGCAATATTGTTGCCAGATTTCCACCTCATTAGGTCGAAATTCAAAATGCTGGTCCGAATTTTGACCTCATGAGGTCAAAATCTTGCAACATTATTGCTAAATTTTGACCTCATTAGGTCAAAATTTTAATTTCTGGGTATAATTTTGACCCTATGACGTCGAAAACTAGCAATATCTGGGCTGATTTTTCAGCCAAACAAAACACAACACCAAAACCTCAACAACCAGCTAATAGCTGCCATAATCCAACCAAAATAACCATAAACTATACAACCAATTGGTCCTACATTCTACAACCAATTCAACCACTTCAACAATGCAACATAACAACCACTTCAACCATAAACTATATTCTACTACCAATTGGTTCAAAGTAGTTGCAACAATACATCAAATTCACTTCAAAGTACTTCTAATTCGAATTAAAACTACATTCAAACACTTAAGCATCATAAACGTAAACAATATATACATCCAACAAAAGATAGAAAAGTTAGAACCCAAAAGTATATGAATCAAAAAGGTCAACGTTGTGTGTTAGAGGCGTGATCCGTGTCCTACCCACTAGACTCATCAATAAGAGCATGATCTATGTTAGTACGTAGTATACCTTAGGAAGGTTGGGGGTTGTGACCTACGAGCATCTACGGGACACCGGGAAATCGAAAAGGCCCCCGAATTAAGTAAGCTGTCTATTTGGGCCTGCCTACTCAACATCTTGGCCTCTGAGGCATTAAGTGTGCTTATTAGTTGAGAAAATTGCTGCTTCATCATACTCCTTAGGATCCACAGTCTCCCCATCACTAGAACCTATGCCTTGAAGGGTCGACGAGAAGTGATGAAAGGCTCGATTAGCCATGCCATAAGCTGTCCCATATCTTGTCGAGCGACTAACACTTTTCATCTGCTACTGCTCTATTATCTCTAGGGAACCAGCATGCCGGCAGGCTGAGTGGCACAAAACTCTTCAAAGTGTTGTTGAAATTCGTTCTGAATTTGAAGGATAACGTTAGTAGCTAAATTTAGAATAAGTAGTTATTATTGTTAATTAGTGACTTACCCAGGTTCGGTCAGCCCTTTGCTCAATCCATTGGTCTGTACCATCAGAGTTCTTTGTCTTCTTTGTGTAAGTGATCTTGAATGCCTTATCTTGAGGTACTACTTGCCCCTCTGCAGCTCCTGCAAACAAATTATTTGCCATTTTTAAAGTGAAGGACTTAGTGTTTTCCATACAGTGAGGACATGCTAACTTTCGCTTTCATCCACCCAGAAAACATTTCGTACGTAGGAAAATCATTAATAGTCCACATTATAGCGGGCCTCAAATTAAATGTCACGACCCCAACTTTCGGGTTGTGCGGGCACCTACCATATTACTAACTAGTAGGTGAACCCTTACCAACCAACCCAATATTCAACCAGTTTTATAAATAATATTTTTTTTAATGATCATAATATTTAAAAATAAATGCTACGGACTCTGTTATAGATACAAGAAAACTGATAACTCCCCGGGATCTAGTCTAGACAGGTACAAGAGCTCCAATTATATAAAGATAAAAAAAATAAATGACACAGCCTCTGCCTGGAGTGAGATGAGCGAGGCTGTAGGAAGATGCCGGGTAATTCGCACGAAGAAACTTCAACTTAAACCTAGAACGTACCTACACCCTAAAAGGATTTAGCAAGAATAGTATCAGCACACCATATATACTGGTAAGCATCATAGGTCGACTAATATTAGTTCACGCAAAGCAATATAAAGTCAATAAGACAAGCAGATAAGTCAACGACCCTTAAGACTCCCAACATAGATTATTACACTGATACGAACTTACCTTTCTACTCCAAGTTATTCGCTTCTCTTATCCCCATAGGAATACCGGTCATCTGACTAGTCATTGAGGTCCTATTCCATGTTCGCCTAAGCCAATTAATTAATTCTTGTCTCCTCATTTACTCTAACATCAAATTCCAAACTTTTAGCCTTAGGGCTTTTCCATCCAGTTCATTTACTAAGATATGATGCACCCATGGAACAAACTTGCCACTTAGTAATTCGCTCTTACACTTACCTTTATATTGATCCCACCTCACCCAACTCAACACTATCATAAGAGATGCACAATGCAATATAACAGACTGACAACACACAAACATACGAACATAAAAGTATGAAATGTAATGCAATGCAGATGCGATGCATGGGCCCAGTAACGATGTACATACATCCTAACGAATGTCATTGCTCAGTAGTCATGACCTGCAGGGGACCCATGGTGTCCATGTATCACTCGTTCCGGATTCACTCCTCGGACCCGAGTCACAATCAAGGCCACATCCTCACCCCGGTCAAATGTGCCTTTTCATACATGCAAATACATTTACCTTACAATGCTACCATTGATTGGTACGTCGAATGATACCTCGAGTTTAACCCAACTCGGCCATGCCAACCCGATAACACAACTATCGCTTGCTCAGACTTTCTTCTCCATGTATTACTCATAACCACATGTAATATATGTAATGATGCCAATGAATGAAAACAATGTCATGAATTATGCCCTTGATAGGCGTAGTACCATTATGCCTTCCTTCAATCCGCCCCATGCAATCCTCTTTATTAACAAGAATGGCAATCATATGAATATTTCAATATACTTGAAAATAAATACGGAAATCAAATATACCTAGGAATAATTATCCTAACCAATGAAATACCCCTTTTTAACCACGACAATTATCACCTCCTATTCCGTAACGCATAACCATCAATAATAGTAGCAACTAGTACTCAATTAAATGCTCGTGGTTACCCTAATTACTATTAGCACATAACTTTCATTAAATTATGAATATATCCATACAAACTCCATGTCCGAAGACCTACTCATGCAATCTCCCATCAACTCTAAATGTGTATACGATTCACTAATCAAAGTCTAACTCAAGTAAACCGTAACCTACCTCGATGACGAATGTTGACACCTAATTTTTGACGTCCCATAACTTGTTTTGATTACCCAGGGTCCTTGAATATTAAACAGAGTGAAATATGTATTTTTTTAAGTCAAAATAATTTTATAAAATTATTTAGATAATATTTTACCTTTTTTTGCTTGATAAAGTAATTTCTATAATATTATAAATTAATTTAAGTATTTTACAATTATGATGTTTTGCTAAAATTAACCAAGAGAAATAATTTACAACAATTATTTATTTAATTGTTTAAATTGTTAAGTATTTCACTCTATTTAATTCAAGGAAATTGATTAATTAAAATAAATAATCTTTTTGCCCCTCAAATTTTAATTTTTGCATAATCAAGTCACATTGAAATTTTTTAAATTAATCATAATTGATTTAGATAACTAATCATGGTTATATTTGTAAATTTCTTATTATGTGTTAATTACGGCTACAATTGAAACAGTCAATTAGTTAGTCAATTAGGGCCATAATTGAAATAACAAATTTCATGATTTGATTCAATTAAGGCCATGCTTGCAAATCCAGTTTATTTTATGAAATCAGCCATGTTTTTAAATTAGTTGATTAATTAGTTTTAATTAAAATGCTTTAGTAATCAACCCTTTTAATTTTGCCTACTTATTAATTTGCGCATTTTGTTCTTTATACATATATATGAAAAACGGGCCTGCCTTTCTCTTCTTTTTTTTTTTTTTTTTTTTTAAGCGGACTGAGTCCAGCCCAACAAGGGCTAGACCCAGCCCAACAAGGGCTAGACCCAGCCCAACGTCTAACTAAAGAGGGGTGAAGCCCCTTCTCTTTTCATTTTCTCATCCAAACAGTCCCCGCCCTTCCCCTTTCCCTCTTTCCATGGGAAACCCTACTACTACCATGGGGCGGTGGACCCACTCGTACGTCATCCTTGACATTTTCGGCAATTTGCAAGTGTACCATGCTTTTACCAGGTCTGGTGTGACCATATTGAGCAACGCATTTAATGTTTTACATTTCTCTTATCAAATACTGTCCAAACACGGTATATCTCGCTACTTTTCTTTGCATTTTAGACAATTCAACGGTAATACTCTGTGAATCCTTAATTATTTTTTTGGTTGTTTGTGAATTTGAATCCTTGGTTGCTATTGGTTCATGAAGAACCGAGAAGATCGATTCATTTTAGGTTAAATCTAACCCTTTATCTATTCATTTGCTTTTTCTTAGCCGTCGATGTTGTTTATGATGGCATGCTATTGAGAAATTTCAGAAGTCTCACATCATTTGGAACTTAGTTTTTCATGGTTTAGGGGTTATATAAATAGAACCCCAACTTTGCAAAAAAGAAAAACGGGACTTTTGGGGAGTAATATATAGATATTCACTAAGATAACTCGATTCCCTCTAGTTTTGGAAATTTTTGCTATGAAACTTTGATTTTGAGTCTTAAGTTAAAATTTTAAGTCTTTTTTCTTTATTCTGTGGCTGAGTGTGAGGTGAAAGGAGTATAAGAATTTCCAATTTCAACACACACCAGGGTTGTGCATTAAAGAGGTGATTTTCTTTCCTTAGTTATTTCTTTTAGTTCATTTCAGTCATTTATGTATTCTACTGCTTGTGTGGCTTGATGTTTGTGGTTAGTAGTGGTGTTTTAGTCTTATGATGCTGGTTTTATTTATTTTGATCTTGTTTTACTTAATTCTGTAATGGTTTAGCCTTATGTGCACTTAGAAGATTAACTATATAGACTTTAAGAACTCACTGGTGTGTTATTCGATTAGCTATGAATTAGTTTAGCTGGATAACCTATTAATCATGTAGTTATGTGTTTAACTTCTTAATGATCAGTGGTTTGAGTCTTCTTGTTAAACCATGCTCTTTACGTTTAGGATAGTTTGAAGTATGACGTATGTGTTCAAGAATTAATTAGTTATGAGTCTTTTTTAATCTAGAAACTCTTAGCTTAGTTATATTGGTTTAACCTTGATCAATCATAGGTGATAAAGCTTGGGGTCTATTTAACCATGTTTTCACTTGCCTTGTCTCCTGTTCATAGATTGTTATAAGTTCATTAGGTATGTCTGTTTGGATGATTACCATGCTAACTAATTAGTATGCCCCTGTGATTAGAAAGTAATGACTTGGTTTATATCTTTCTTGTCTATTTTATAGGAATGGGTCTGCTCGAAGTGTGAATCATTCATGAAATCTGGGGTACTTGACTAAGTTTGAGTCATCTACATTTTGAATGAAGTAATGTGACACGATTATCCTACTAGTATCTTGGTCTGTGAATTTTGTTTGCTTTTAACATAACTGTTAAGTGTTTGAAAGTGTTTTTTTGTTTGTTTGTAATATTGGATCCTTATCACTTCTTAACTTATGAGCTTGAAAGAGGGATGTTGACCTGAGTCTAAGGGAATCTGAGGAATATCATTACTCCCTTTTTAGTTTATACATATTATTTCCTTTGTGGTTGAGTGGCATGACTTTGGGATGCAATTGATTACAAATCATTCACTCAAAATGAGGATTTTGACACTGTCACATAATATTTGAATAAAAATGAAGGTTATTACTTCGCTAAGTGGTTAGGATAAGGTATGATAAGCAAGTTAACATCTGATAGTTTAAGAATGTTTGGTCAGAAAATGTTTGTAAATTTCATTATCCTGTCTCAATACTTACTTGGTTTTAATGAGTCTCAGTTAATATTTTGGAGTCATTTGTCATGTTTAAAAACCAGTTCTGTTTGATGTTTGATTCAGCTTGGCTCATGAACAACCACTATTTTCCCTGTTTTGAGTCTAGCATTGTTCTTTTACATGATCCACTCAACAAATTGAAGCTAAATGAATATACAATACTTCCTGCTTTTCTGGTTGAGTTCTGTTTTCAAAAAGGTTTTCAAAGACTAGTAAATAATCATGCTTAAAACTAAGTCCATTTTACTCTTTCTTTTATTTAGGACACTGTTTAAGAGTGAAGCACTCAGGCTTGACTTACTTGGTCAGTTTTCTTTGTTTGGATCTTGTGCCAGGTTGCATTTTTCTTGTTAAAAGAGTTAAACACTTTTTGGCTGAATGATGATCTGTTTGGATTTTGAATTTGCTTTGGGATTCCTAGTTGTTATCTTGTGTTAGGAGTCTTTGTTTGGCAGAAGTGCGCAATTTGCAGTTGGTCTATTGGACTTTAAAACTGGAACATTTTGAGTTGTTTGAGAACTGTCAAACCTCTTTTGGTAAAACTCATTTGCTGTGTTGATGTATAAGTTAGTCCAATCTGATTGAATGATAATTTGCTAGGAAGCTTTGCTTAATCAATTTGTCTGACTTATTCACTAAAGTTAAAATGAAGCACCTACCTTTCATGATATACTGGTTTTGTAACGACCCTCCCGGTCGTTATGGGAAATGTAGGATCACCCCACTAAATAGAACCTTCCCAAGGGTAAAACGAACTAATAGAAACTCGGTTGTATGATTCTAAGAACTGAAAATTTGACTTGTTTGTGATTGTTGTTTGATTTTATTGAGTCCATCAAGGGGGGGGGGGTAACGCAGGAAATTAGGACTCTGTTGGGAATTTTGAGGCCACGGGTGGATTCGTATGATGTTTTTATATATATGTGCATGTTTGTTTGTGTTTGTGAGGCCTCAGATGAAATGTTAGGTGATAGAGTGGAAAATTGGGCAAAATTTCGAGCTTACTGCCCAATATGTATCGGTGCGGGGTGTGTACCGCTACGGCGGCACCGCTATAGCGGTGATCCCTTCGCCGCAAGCGGTTGGCCATTGTTCATGTGTCCCCCATGGCGGGCAATGTCCCGCTATAGCGATGTCGCTATAGCGGAACATGGGTCGCCATAGCAGTGGTCGGATTTCTCTTGGTCCGCTATAGCGGGCACTTGGCCGCTATAACGAGACCGCTGCAGCGGTAAATGGACCGCTACAGCGGTCGACGGAGGGCAGAATATCGTGTCTTAAACACTTAGTCCCACATTCTTTATTCATAAAACTCCAACACAGTTCCCCAGAAGCACCTAGGGTGAAATTCCAAGCTAGGGCAAGAATACTCTTGAGAGGTAAGTCTCATCCATCCCTTTCAATCATTCCATATCATCTTCATGATTATCATCTCTTTTATGGGTTTTTGATGGTGAAATTAGTAATAGTAACCCTAGAAATTAATAAACCTTCTATACTTGATGGGTTATGATTGTTATCACTTATTTAGCACCTAATGGCTTGGGTTAACTCCTCTTAATCATGAATTGAACCTTTAGAGCCGTGAACTAAGTGAATTGAGACCTAAGCTTCCATAAAAATGGTAGCTTGGACATGGAAATGCTTGCAATTGGAGTGTTGATTAAATATTATTATAGTTGATGGATAGTGATTAATAAGGCCCTTGTTAGGTTGTTTTACACCTATAAATCATTCACCCATTGGAATAGGGCTAAAGGGAAGGGTGTCTTGCATTGATCTTTGTGACTAGAATAATTGTGACTCATTGAGCATTCTAATTTCTAAACTTTGAGCATTCCGAGTCTTTACGGAAGGGAAAAGCTGTCACAGAGTGATTCGAGTTGTTCCAGCTCTATGTTTGAGGTAGGTTACGGTCTACTTGTGTTAGACTTTGATTAGTTGATTGTGTGTGTTGTGAATTAATTAGGAGAAAGCATGTCTAGTCTTCATGCATGATATTGTGTGGTTGAACTCCTATGTGCAATTGATTGAGTGACTGTGTGGGCTTCGTGCCACTATTCATGTGTGTTGAATCTACAGTTGATGTTGTTGTGATGAGAAGTTAATATGATCTTCTCGGTGAAATTGTGACACGAAATGATGATTTGAGCATTGATAATAAGAGGGCAAGCAATAATGTTATGTATGGATATATGAAAACGCACAAATGTGACCTAGAATACGGGCTCGTGGTCCGAGGTTCATTCTAGAAACGAGAGATACATTGATGTGGCCCGCGTCCGAGGTTGTTTTCGTAGTGGAGGTTTATGCTCGGGTCCGATGAGTATCCGAAACGAGTGGTATATGGACACCATGGGTCCCCTGCAGGTCATGACTACTGAGCAATGACATCAGTTATCATGTGTGTATAGTGAGTATGGTTATTGTGGTAGACTTATTCCCGTTTGTGGTTCCTCTTGATTTGAGTTCTTGATATTTTGGGTGACTTGATTGGTGATTATTGGTGGTTTACTTGTTGTGGTTTATTTATTTCATGTCTGTTGGCTGGCTGTTTATTCTATTGATTTTATGAGATATGTATGATACTAATCTTAGTCGGCTTATGATATCTACCGGTACATAGTGTTTGTCCGATACTTCCTTGTCGTATTCTTTTAGTGCAGATTGTGATACAGAGATCGCCACTCCGCCCTCACATCTAGCGTTGAGGACGTTGTCGATAGATTTAGGGTGAGCTTCCTATCTATGCAGGCCACCCGAAGATCTCCCTCTTATGATGTCTATTTCCTATTCTGGACGATATGGTTATTTGTTAGACAAATTTCATTCGTAAACATGTTTTAGATTAGAGTCCTTGTACGATGACTTTAGGATATTGGGAAATTGTAATAGTTAGGACTTCTGCATTTACTTCATTATTTATGGCATGACTTATTTTGATTTTCTTATGCTTGAATGAGTAATAACTGATTGAACTGGTTAATATAAAGATAGACTTGAATGAGTAGATGACTTGTGTGTTGGTTCGCCCACTAGGAGTTAGTGTGGGTACTAGTCATGGCGGGTTGGGTTGTTAAACTGTACTTTACTAATTCACCACAAAGTTAACTAAGACTAAATATCTAGGCAGTTGACTTGAGTATATTAAGGTTTGTTAAGTGAGTGTAGCAGTCCTATTACTTTCTCATGTTTTCAAGTGATAGTTGGTCTAAAATTTGGTTTCTTTGGGAGATAAACAAGATCTGGAAACTGCTGCTTATTTGATAACTTGTGTGTCACCTAATTGCTATTAACTGTTTCTCTTTGGAGTCTAGTCACTAATTACTTAAATTCATTTACATGTCTTGTGTTACTTGCTTGGAGAATGCCTTCCTGAATTGATTAAGTGTTGATGCTATGTATGGATTAGACACTGATTTTGTACCTATGCAACTATGGCTTATCCCTTGCTTTGTCTTGATTGTATAATAAGCTTACTTAAGCATTTCATCAGTCATGTTTGAATTTAGTGGGATATTGATGTCCATGATAAGTAACCAAGTCTGTTAAATATACACCTAGATATACCGATATAGTCACCATTCTATATACAAGGGGGTTGTTTGTTGTCACCATTCTATATTCACTTCATCTCCCATAATACTATGAGCCTAACACATAAGTGGAGAGGCAAAACGCACTTAGATGAAGCTCAAACCTTCCCCCGGTATCTACCATGCCATGCCGTGGTTCCTGGAAACCCCTTGGATCTTGTGTGGCATCAGGAATAAGAGGGTGAAAGCTTTCCCTTTTGGGCTGTTCTAGTCTCTCTATGGGTGTGTAAATCCATGGTGTGTTGGCTGGTGGTGATGTATGTTTATTTGATTGGCACTATTCGTCTTTTTGCTTAAGGAAATGACCTTATATGTCTGTTTTTACTGTCCTTCAGTTCTCGGCTTTGAATCTATTACTGTTGGCTTATATAAGTTAAAAAAAGAACCTTGAATAGTATATTTTACCTTAGCTCCTCTCAATGTATTAGTTTTCTTCCCAATATACCAGGTGATATACTAAAGTATACAGAGTATATTAACCTTTATACCCTCACAGGCATATAGGAGTGGATATATTAAGTATACTTAAGGTATATCATTCTTGTCATTTGTGAACATGAGTCCATATTGTGTCAGTTTAGTCTCTTGAGCCGACTGTTTTGTTTAATGTTTGGGCCTCCTTTAGCATTTTAAATGAATTTTGTACTTGGGCTGAATATTTTTCCTTTCTTTTCCGAATCAAGTTAAATAGTCCGTGTGGGCTTTGGGATTTTCTTTATCATTTTGGGCCTTACGTTGTTTTCTCTGAAAAACTATGTTATCACTTAATGATCTACTTGTTTAGCTTATGCACTTGTTTGGCTTGAATGTAAATTGTTTTGTGACTTGGTATCCTTACTTGGACAAATACTAATCCTAGTTTTTTATATGCCTCATGGGAGCTAATTTTGGGCCATTCTGGCCATCTCTTCCATTCAAGACTTGTTGGGCCTAAGGCCGAACCTCCCTCTCTTTGACCGAGTCCGCTAAGAAATGGAAAGGGAAGCAAATATTCGTGTTAGAAGGCCCAGCCAATGAGTGAAAATGGCACTGATGGGCTTGGGTAGGCCCATTAGTTTGAAAAAAAAATGTTTACTTTCTCTCTCTCTCTTTTTACTTGACATGTATATATATATGTATATGTATCAAACATGTAAATAATGAAACCCCCCTTATGTATGTTTAGAATTTAGGGAAACCTAGTATTAGTATTTTTGAGTCTCCTAAACATTTTCAAACTCGATTAATCTTAAATTTTGCATGAAGTCGGCTTAACTTGATTTTGCTAAAGTTTAAAATTAACTTAGTAATAAAGCTAATTAATTTTTCAAATAACTAAAGTAGCAAATTTTGGATCCCTTGGCCCCTTAACAAAATCTAATTAGTAATTTTTAAAGACCTTAAAAAAATGATTTTAAGTTGTAAAATGCTTATTAAATCACACGTTTTGATCAAATTTGAGTTTAAATAGAAAGAAAATTGATTTCAAAAGTAAATGTGGATTCCATTTTGATAAAGAACCCTTTTTTTTTAGGCATTTTGATAATTGTCAAAAATAAAATGGTTTCAAATTTCGAATACAATTTTGTTTTAGAAAGTTAAAGGGCACGGTTTTGGACTAAGAAAAAACTTGGAGAAAATTTTGAGATTAGTTGGGCTAAAGCCCCAAAACTTGGCTGGAAACAAGAAAAAATACATTTTTAACCAAGTATGAGGATAAGATGGATTTGGACTTAGAGTACTATTGAACTATAACTTCAACAATAAAAAATGGATCTAATTTTTAATAAACTAGTATTTTTTATATATAGATATGTATATATATAAGTACAAAAACGGAGATATACTCCACATTTTCATATATACGTACAAAAACCCGTAGGTACTAAACCCATTTTGTTAGGACTAGAATAGTAGTGACTCTACTTGGGAGAGATCCCGAGTGTGTCCTAGTCTGGCAACAAAGTGAGTTGAACACTTACGCGAATTTTTAAACTAAAACCCCTTTTTAAAGGGGACTTTTTGCCGATTTTTTTCTTGAAATGATGATATGATATAAAATATGACATTTTGCGGAGAACTAAACATTTTTTTAAACAAATAAGTATCTGAATCACATATTGAAGCTCGTAGGTCAACCGTATTCTACGGATCTTTAATACTAGGGTGCGTAAAATCTTCCCTAGGGGATCATCAGAATCCTTACCTCGAACTTTGGTACCAAAAGATGTCCCTCTTGCTTAAAAAATCTTTTACCCTATTTTTCCTAATTTTCCTTTAATAAATTTAGGTGGCGACTCTAAAAATGCTAAATTCCAATTAGAGCACCAACAATCCTCGTAGTAACTTTTATGCCTTACCCGCATAAAAGCAAACCGTAACAGTGTATGTTGTTGTAACCAGGGAATAAGGGGAAATGTTGCCCGTCCCATTTTAGAATCGAATTATCATTTGATATACTAGCGCCATCTAAGTTCGTATATGCATTCCTTTGTTATAGGATTGGCACACTAGTTGTGGGAAGTTCGTTGTTGGATTGCTTGGATGACTTGAGGTATGTTAAGGTTAAATTCTCTTATTTTGGTATGATCCTTATAAACGTAACGAAAGTAACGCTACTCCATAATGATTCCATTCGTAGTAGCTAGGGATGTTCCTTGTTGATTCATGTTCTAGTAAAGATGCTCGATATGTCATTCTTCGATTCGCAAGATTCACCGAGTCACGTAACGGAAATGCTATCTCATAACGATGTTCCTTGAGGCGTAACGATCTTACGTCACTCGAATATATATATATATATATATATATATATATATATATATATATATACGTACCTATGACCCCTCGCATGATATTCGCATTTATTATGTATTATATATAGGGTATGGGGAAGGTGACGGCGTTATATACGCACTACTACCTAATTAGCTGGTCACATGATGATGATGATGATGATGATGCCCACAGAGGCCAATACAATACGATGGGATGCCCACAGAGTCTTGACATGTGTTATATAAGCATATATATGTATGACCCTTATGCATGCATGCACAATATTTATGCATATCATTGGCCCACAGAGGCAGTTCAGACATACAGGTTGTATACATTTCATCCTATGTTCTCTTATGTCTCTTTCATGTTACTTTTATGCCTTGCATACTCAGTACTTTGTCTGTACTAACGTCCCTTTCCTGGGGGCACTGCGTTTCAAGACCGCAGGTTCAGGTATACAGTTTGACGATCTGCCATTAGATGCTGCTGTTCAGTGGATATTAGAGCACTCCTCATGTTTCGGAGTTGCTGTTGTGTTTTGGTACGTTATACTTTTGTATGCATATAGGTATGGAGGGGCCCTGTCCCAACCTTGTTACGTCATATACTGCATTAGAGGCTTGTAGAAAGTCATGGTATAGTTAGACTTTGTATGGCCCCTTCGGCCTATATTTTGCTATATAGTAATTCATGATGGCGTTGTCGGCTTGCATAGTTTTGTCCAACATAGTGGTATAATATGTCTTCTTGGGCTCATCCCTTTTTCAAAGATATCTCTTATATGATTTAGCAGATTTCCATTTGGTAACCCCGAGGACCACTCTTGTTTATGATCATGATAGGAAAGCATGTTTAGCGGTGCTCGGCAAGTAGGGCCCGGGTGCCCGTCATGGCCCTCCAGTTTGGGTCTGTCACGACCCATTTTAGCATAAGCCGTGCAGGCATTTACCTTTCCCACCTCAGTAAGCGAACCCTTAAGCCAATGATAATTAAATACATAAATGATTAAATCGAGCAACAGAATAGAATAAAAACGTAAGTCTCACGATATATATATATATATATATACATACATATATAGTAAAAAAGTGTGGAATACAAATAATACCCCCAGGGTCTAGTCTGAGTAATACAAGAACATCTAATGGAATAAATACATGTCCAAAGATAATAACACACAAAAGTATCTATGTCTCTGAATAGGAATAAGACATAATGATAGAGAAGTCTTCAAGGCAGTGAACGGCCATGCTCACCTTGGAGACTCGAAGATAATCTTTGAGCGAAAATATCACCACGTGTAACGGAAGATCCAACCCGATACTCGCATTCATAAAGGAAGGCGGCAAGTGCGGGTCGGACAAAACAACAAGACCGGTAGGCATCATCAGCCGACTAATAGCTAACACAATCCAGATAATAAGGCAGATAAGAAGATAAACCAACAAGTATAAATCAAATATAATCGAATTCAAGTACACGTCATCGCCTAAGTAGAGCATTTAATCCCAAACGTGCCAAGTCCGAATCTAACATCACGAGCACAACACCAAAACACCTCAAATCAAACCATGGTGCAATGCAATGCAATAACGTAAGGATGCAATGCAATGTCATGTATATGTTGTGTACACATGTACTCCAGACGAAAATATCGACATCTCGGTAGCACAACCCAGTGTGACTCGCGAAGTCTAAATGCCACCTGTCCCAAATCTTTGCCCAACGTGTGACGGACGGGACCCCGGATCTTTGCCCACGAGGTTCTCACCGTCACCACCCGGGGACCCGCAGTCCATGCACTCACTCAATCAACGATTCCGGAACTAACATCTGATATCGTCTCTCACGTCACTTAAGTAAAAATCGAGCCCAAGACATCACAAAGGTTTCCATCAAGTATCATTAAGATCTCAACAGTGTATCATGAATAATGAGAGTGCGTGCAATGCATGTATCCACAATAATCATGCTCAATATCACAAGTACCAATAATAGGTATACCAATAATATATCCGAATCACAAGTAACAAAGAGTGGATACGCCAATAATATATCCGAAACACAAGTACCAACAGTGGGTACGCCAACAATATCATAAACAAGATAGAACAACATATGCCAATATCTACTATCAACACATGGCATCAAGCCAAATTATGATAGAATAATCAATCACAACATAACCGGATGGCTAGTCCAAAACACACAACAGGGCCTAACCTAAGACAATATCCATCCCAACTTCATACCCGAAGGTTCACATGCTTTCTCTGATGATATAATCTAAATATATGTTTCTCTATGCGAAGTCTCACAAAGGTAAGTCATAAACTACCTGGATGGCTGAACCGCAAACACCAACAACTCACTCTTTTGCCTTGCCCTTCCGCTGAGCCTCAGAACCAAAGTAGTCTAAGCATAACCAGAATCTAGATTAGAAATCATAAAGAATGATATTAATATCGCAATCATTCAATTTAGGTCAATTCTAACCCTAGAAATTGGGAAAACGGGATCCACAAGGGCAAAACGGGAAATTCGGAAGCAAAATATCAAATTAAGCACTAGGGGATCATAACCCAACCACTAATTGGTAAATTAACTTATTGATTTACCTAATTTCGAATTTGAAGCAAAACCCCTAATTTGGGTATAAACCCTAACTCTTTGATTCCGAAATTCAACAATAGAAATGGAAGATATATGATTAACAAGCTTAGATTCATTAAAAACTAGCATAAATCCCATCAATTTTACCATTAATAAGCCTAGATAGAACATTCATTAGCTCCACTTTTATCTTCCATTACTAAGAAATTACTAAGGAAAAGAGTAATCTATGATGATTAAGGTTAATGGAAAAGTAAAGGGATTAGCAAGATTTACCTCCAAGAGTTTTCTCCAAATCTCTCCAAGAACAGTCCCCAAAAGCTCTAATTTCTAAATGGAAATAAATGAGAGACTAAAGGCTTTTAACAGTTCATTAATTATACTCACTGCCCGTCACCCGCTTTGGCGACACTGGGACCGCCCCAGCGGCGCCGCTTCAGCGGTCCGTTGACTGCTTACGCGGTCAAGCCCAAATGGCTTGGACCGCTCCAAAGAATAGGGTGACCACTCCATCGGTATCGCTGCCGCTGTGCTGGTACCGCCAAAGCGGGCACCAGACACCAGAAAACTCACCCAAGTTTCATAATTCGATCCGATTTTTCCACTAATTATCGAAACCATTTGCTCACATACCATACACATAGACACACATAAAAACACGCTACGAACGCGCTCGTGGCCTCGGAATTCCCAACAGAGGTCTCGTTGACCGAGTCAACTCTCGATACCTTAATTCCAATTTCCCAACCCAAGTCCCAAAATGCATCCGAGTGCATTGGGAACCGAACAAGATATACACACAAGTTCTAAACGACCATCCGGACTTCTTGGAATCGACGAATTCCCAAAAAAAGTCCGTTTACCCAAAAGTCGACTTTGGGTCAACTCTTTTTCACTTTAAGCCTATATTTCACAAAGTTGCCCGAATCTAATCTAGACACCTCGAGAAGCGTGCCAACGGTTCCCTCGGGTAAAAAATGAGCTAATCAATGCTCGGGAAAGGGTGAAAATGCCAGAAAGACTATAACGACCAAACGGGTCGTTACATCAGATACTGATTGAGCCATCGCTCGTCCTCGAGCGAAGAAGAGAAAGGAAGCGGGAAAATACCTGAATCAGTGAACAACTGGGGATATTGTCTATGCATGTCGGACTCGGTCTCCCAAGTAGCCTCCTCAACAGGACGGTGCTTCCATTGCACCTTCACAGAAGCAATCTCTTTCGACCTTAACTTTCGAACCTGTCTATCCAAGATCGCGATAGGCTCTTACTCATAAGTCAAATTCTCATCAAGTAATATGGAATCCCAACGAACAATGTAGGTACCGTCGGCATGGTACTTCTTCAGCATCGAAACATGAAAAATCGTATGAACTCCTGCCAAGCCTGGCAGCAATGCCAACTCATAAGCTACATCACCCATACGGTCAACAATCTCAAACAGACCAATATACCTGGGGCTCAACTTGCCCCTCTTACCGAACCTCATAACACCCTTCATGGTTGAAACCTTTAATAGAACCTGGTCACCAATAGCAAACTCCAAATCTCGGACCTTCCGGTCTACATACATCTTTTGCCTACTCTGAGTTGCTAAAAGCTTAGCCTGAATAACTTTCACTCTATCAAGGGACTCTTTCAAAAGATCTATACTCCAAGGCCGAGCCTCGAACCCATCAAACCAACCAATCGGAGATCTACATCTCCTACCATATAAAACCTCAAAAGGCGTCATGTCAATACTCGAATGATAACTGTTGTTGTACGCAAACTCTACCAATGGTAACTGCTGATCCCAATGACCACCAAAATTAATAACACGCGCTTTCAACATATCCTCGAGCACCTGGAAGGTCCGCTCGGGCTGGCCATCGGTCTGGGGATGAAAAGTTTTGCTAAGATCCAATCGGGCACCCAAATCTTCATGGAACGCCCTCCAGAATCGGGAAGTGAAAATAGTACCCCGATCAGATACAACAAAGAATAGGAACCCCATGCAATCTCACAATATCCCGAATGTACATCTTGGACAAATTTTCTCCGTGGTATAGGAAACTGAACCGGAACAAAGTGAGCGGACTTAGTCAACCCCCCCCCCCCCCCCCCCCCCCATCAACTATCACCCAAATAGTGGCAAACTTGTAGAGGGTCTTCTAAAACCCGTGACAAAATTCATGGTAATCCTCTCCCACTTCCACTCGGGAATGGGCATCCTCTGAAGCACCCCACCGGGTCGCTGGTGCTCATACTTTACCTGCTGACAATTCCCATACTTAGCCACAAAATCAACTATATCTCTCTTCATCCGATGCCACCAATAGTGCTGTCTCAAGTCACGATACATCTTAGTCACCCTTGGATGAATGGAATAGTGAGAGCTATGAGCCTCAGACAAGATCAACTGAATCAAATCACTAACATGAGGAACGTACACACGTCCTCTAATCCTCGAATGCCCTCGTAATCAATCACGGCCTCCGTCTTACCCTTCAAAACTCTATCTCGAATCTTGCTCAACTGAGCATCCTCAAACTGATGAGTCCTGATCCGGTCCAATAAGGATGACCTCGCCTCTACACAAGCTAAAATCCTGTCTGGAGCTGAAAATCAAAGCGAACGAAACTGTTGGCAAGAGTCTGAACCTCCATGGCCAACAGACGCTCGGAAATAATCAATCGAGCTAAACTCCCTATACTCACTGCCTTGCGACTCAAGGCATCAACCACCACATTGGCTTTCCCGGGATGGTACAGAATAGAGATGTCATAGTCCTTCAGGAGCTCCATCCATCGGCGCTGCCTGGAATTAAGATCTCTCTGGGTAAACACATGCTGAAGACTATGGTGATTTGTGAAAACCTCACAATGAACGCCGTACAAATAATGCCTCCAAATTTTCAAAGCGAAGACCACAGCCAACAACTCCAAATCATGGGTAGGGTAATTCTTCTCATGAACCTTCAATTGACGGGAAGCATAGGCTATCACCCTACCCTCTTGCATCAACACCGTACTCAGGCCTATACGGGAGGCATCACAAGAGACAACAAATCCTTACCCTCCACGGGTAATGCTAAGATCGGGCCGTAGTCAAAGAAGCTTCGAGCTTTTTAAAAGCTCTCCTCATAATCATTTGTCCACCGGAAGGGGAACATCCTTCGAGTCAATCGGTCAAAGATGAAGCAATAGCAAAGAAAAACCTTCACAAAGCGACGGTAATAGCTAGCCAAACCCACAAAACTACTAATCTCGGTAACGGTAGTGGGCCCAACCCCTCACAAACAATCTTCGTGGGTCAACCATAATCCCATCCTTAGACACAAAGATGGCCCAAGAATGCTATAGACTCCAACCAGAACTCACACTTAGAAAACTTAGCAAACAGGCTATGTTTCTTCAACAATCCAAGAACAGAACGAAGATGGCTCTCATGCTTCTCTCTACTCTTGGAATACACCAAGATATCATTAATAAACACAATCATGAAGGAATCAAGGAATGGCCTAAAAATGCCATTCATCAAGGTCATAAATGCAGCCGGGGCATTGGTAAGCCCAAAAGACATCACTAGAAACTCATAATGGCCATATCTCGTCCGAAAGGCTGTCTTTGGAATATCCTCCACCCTGATCTTTAACTGGTGATAGCCGGAACGCAAATCAATCTTCGAAAACACTGAAGCACCCTGAAGCTGGTCAAACAGATCATCAATACGAGGCATAGGACACTTGTTCCGAATAGTGATCTTGTTCAGCTGGCGATAATCAATGCACATCCTCATAGTCCCATCTTTTTTCTTCACGAATAACACCGGAGCACCCTAAGGAGAGACACTCGGTCTAATGAACCCCTTGCTCGACAAATCTTATAACTGCTCCTTAAGCTCTCTCAACTCGGCAGGTGCCATTCGATATGGCGGAATAGAAATAGGACGAGTGCCCTGATCCAAGTCAATACAGAAATCAATGTCACGATCGGGTGGCATACCCGGCAGATCCGACGGGAATCTCCGCGAACTCGCTCACAATAAGGATAGACTCAAGGGGGTACAGATACAACCGTCGTATCACGAATATGAGCCAAATAAGCTAGACACCCCTTACTTACTAACTTCTTCGCCCGAATGAAGGAAATGATCTTCTTCGGAGCGGGACTAGGAGTACCCCTCCACTCGAGCCTAGGGATGCCCGGCATGGCTAAGGTGACTGTCTTGGCATGACAGTCCAAGATCGCGTGATAAGGAGAAAGCCAGGACATCCCCAATATAATATCAAAGTCTACCATATCGAGAATCATCAAATCTACCCAGGTTTCATACCCCATAAAAGTAACCAAACAAGACCGGTAGACTCGATCAACAATCATAGAATCTCCGACCGGAGTAGACACATGAACAAGTATATCTATGCTATCACAAGACAAATCCCAACCAACGGCATGAAATGCAGATACATACGAATAGGTGGGTCCAGGATCGAATAACACATATGCTGCTCTATGACGGACAGAAATGGTACCTGAAATCACAGCATCTGAGGCCTGCGCGCCGGCCACCAGAAATGGGTAACAATGGGCTCCACCACGCCCGCCCTGAGATCCTTCTCTCGCACTCTGAGAACCACCTCTATATGGCTGGGAACCACCTCTAGAACTATGAGAAGTACTGCGGCCTGACTGAGCGTCACCCCTCTGAGAAGCCCCACATTGACCACCAGATGATGTAAGAGTCCTCGGCGGCTTATAATCCTGCCTGGGTCGGGGACATCTCCTAGAAACATGCCCAATCTCTCCACAAGAAAACAGTAATAGGGACGAATGCGATACTACGTGCCCGAAGACCCGGATGAAGCAGCCCTGTCCACTGGTCTGGAGAACGAACTCTCAGGAGCTCTCTGCCTGGGTGGCTCACTAAGGGAAGCCTGTAACGCTGAATGCACAGGATGACCGGAATATGGCTGATGCGGCCTCAAAAACTGACCGGCGCCCCTCTAACCAGAACCCCCAAAACTGTCAGTCTGACGCTGTCTCTTGTCACCATGACCAAAAGCACGGAATCTCCCATAGACTCCATCTGAAGACAAGGAATCTGTAGAGAACCCACTAGTCGCCCAACAAAACGCTTGATCCTATCGGCCTCAGTAGGGATCAAAGGAGTAGAATAGCGGGCCAAATATAGAAAACAGGTCACATAGGACTCCAAAGACGTGCCCCTCTGCTCAAGATGTAAAAACTCCTCCGGACGCGCCTCTCTCAAGGACCGGAGCACATACTTCTCAAGGAAGGCCCGGTAAAACCGAGTCCAAGTCAAGGCAGGGAACCCCGTGTGTCCGCAAGCCACGAAATACCTCCACCACGTCTTCGCGTCGCCGCAAAACTAGTAGGATACATAATCAACTCTGTGGGTCTCCACGATCCCCATACGCTGCAACAACTCATGCATATCAAGAATGAACTCATAGGCATCCTCAGACGAAGTACCAGAAAACCTTGGCGGCTCTAACTTCCTGAATCTCCCAACAAGGTCCTGATCAGCGCGGTCATGACAAAGACCCTCCATGGGCCTAAGATCATCACCAGGAGCGGGTATCGCATCAATGCGAGGAGCCATAGCTGCAGCGGGGTGTGCTACCCGCGTAGGTCCCTGCTCAGGGGTCTGCGCCCCAACTCTAGTCTGTGAACCCCCGCCAAGAGTAGTAACACCGGCTGCCGCCTGCTGGGCATCAAGATGAAGTAAGACTCGAGCCATAGTGTCATGCATGGCCTGATCAGAAGTAACCTCAGGCTGTGTCTGTGCTGAGGCCACACCATCCTCTGCGACCTGGCCTCGATCTGGTTGATACTCGGGCTCAAGAGATAGAGACCTCTCTCGCCGCTGCCCTATCGCAGGAGCCCCGCCCCTGGCTGGGGCAACCCCGCGGCCTCTCGCTCGCCGCGCCCTTCCGGCCGACGCCGCGCCGGGTGCCGCCCGTAGCCGGCTCTAGCACCGATCCCCGACCATAAGTAGCTCGAGTCCTCACCATCCGTGAGAGAAGAGATAAGAGTCGTATACCAATTTGATCTTTTCGCATACCAATTAGAATAAGGTAGCACGAAAAAATGAAAGAATGTGAGATTTCCTAAATGTCCTATAGCCTCTCGTAGATAAGTACGGAGCTCATTGTACCGATCCACGAGACTCTACTAGACACGCTCTTGTACTATAGACCGGGTAACCTAGGGCTCTGATACCAATATGTCACGATCCATTTTGGTATAAGCCATGCAGTACTTACCTTTCCCACCTCGGTAAGCGAACCCTTAACCCAACAATAAATAAATACATAAATGATTAAATCGAGCAACAGAATAGAATAAATACATAAGTCTCATGTATATATACAGGAATAAGTCTCAATATATATATATATATATATATATATATATATATATATATATATATATATATATAGTAAAAAAGTGCGGAATATTAATAATATCCCGAGGATCTAGTCCGAGTAATACAAGAGCATCTAAGGGAATAAATACATGTCCGGATAATAATACATAAAAGTATCTACGTCTCTCGAATAGGAATAAGACATAATGATGAGAAATCTTCAAGGCAGGCAACGTCCATGCTCACCCCGGAGACTCGAAGATAATGCCGAAGCTACTATCGCCACGTGTAACGGAAGCGTGATCCAACCTCGATATTCTGATTCATAAAGGAATGCAAAGAAGTGCGGTGCAAGATAAAACAACAAGATCGGTAAGCATCATCGGCCGACTAAGCATAGATAACACAATCCAGATAATAAGGTAGATAAGCAGATAAATCAACAAGTATAAATCAAATGCAATCGAATCCAAGTACACATCATCGCCTAAGTAGAGCATCTAATCCCAAATGTGCCAAGTCCGAATCCATATCACGAGTACAACACCAAAATATCTCAAATCAAACCATGGTGCAATGCAATGCAATAATGTATGGATGCAATGTAATGCCATGCAAATGTTGTGTACACATGTACTCCGAACAGAAATATCGACATCTCGGGCAAAGACAACCCAAAGGTGACTCGTGAAGTCTAAGTGCCACCCGTCCCTAATCTATACCCAACGAACGTACAGACCTCGGATCTTGCCCACGAGGGTTCTCACCGGCACCACCGTGGGGGACCGGAGTCCATGCACTCACTCAATCAACGATTCCGGTAACTAACATCGGATATCGTGGCTCACATCACTCAAGTAAAAACCAAGCCCAAATTTCATCACAAGAAACCCAAAAAATATCATCGCATCTCAACAATATATCATGAAGAATAAGAGTGCATGCAATACATGTATCCATAATAACCATGCTCAATATCACAAGTGCCAACAATGGGTACGCCAACAATATATCTGAATCACAAGTACCAAAGAGCGGGTACGCCAACAATATATCCGAAACACAAGTACCAACAGCTGAGTACGCCAACAATATCATAAACAAGATAGAACAACATATGCCAATGTCTCCTATCAACACATGGCATCAAGTCAACACGATAGAACAATCAATCACAACACAACCGAATGGCTAGTCCCAAACAGACAACAGGGCCCAACCTAAGACAATATCCATCCTAACTTCATACCTGAAGGTTCACATGCTTTCTCCGATGATATAATCTAAATATATGCTTCGCTATGCGAAGTCTCACAAAGGTAAGCCATAACCTACCTAGATGGCCGAACCGCAAACACCAACAACTCACTCCTTTGCCTTGCCTTTCCGCTGAGCCTCTGAACCAAAGTAGTCTAAGCATAATCGGAATCTAGATTAGAAATCATGAAGAATGATACTAATATCGGCATCATTCAATTTAGGTCAATTCTATAACCCTAGAAATTGGGGAAACATGCCTTCAAGGGCAAAACGGGAAATTCGGAAGTAAAATATCAAATTAAGCACTAGGGGATCATAACCCAACCACTAATTGCTAAATTAACTCATAGATTTACCTAATTTCGAATTTGAAGCAAAAACCCCAATTTGGGTATAAACCCTAACTCTTTGATTCTGAAATTCAACACTAGAAATGGAAGATATATGATTAACAAGCTTAGATTCATCAAAAACTAGCATAAACCCCATCAATTTTACCATTAATAAGCCTAGATAGAACATCCATTATCTCCACTTTTATCTTCCATTACTAAGGAATTACTAAGGAAAAGAGTAATCTATGATGATTAAGGTTAATGGAAAAGTAAAGGGATTAGCAAGATTTACCTCCAAGAGTTTTCTCCAAATCTCCCCAAGAACAGTCCCCAAAAGCTCTAATTTCAAAATGGAAATAAATAAGGGACTAAAGGCTTTTAATACTTCATTAATTATACCCACTGCCTGTCACCCGCTTTGGCGACAATAGGACCGCCCCAAAGGGCGCCGCTTCGCCGGCCCCTCGACGCCCGGCGGTCCTCGACCGCTCCGGCGGGGGGTGACCGCTCCCGTAAGTACCAACGCCGCGGCCGGTGCCGTAAAAGCACGAGACACCAGAAAACTAACCCAAGTTGCACAATTCGATCAGATTTTTTGACTAATTCCCGAGGCTATCTGCTCACATACCATACACATAGACACACATAAAAACACGCTACGAACGCGCTCGTGGCCTCAAAATTTCCAACGGAGGTCTCGTTGACCGAGTCAACCCTCGATACCTTAATTCCAATTTCCCAACCCAAGTCCCAAAATGCATCCAAGTGCATTAGGAACCGAACCAATACACACAAGTTCTAAATGACCATCCGAACCTCTTGGAATTGACGGATTTTCGAAAAAAGTCCGTTTACCCAAAAGTTAACTTTGGGTCAACTCTTTTTCACTTTGAGCCTGTATTTTACAAAGTTGCCCTAATCCGATCTAGACACCTCGAGAAGCATGCCAACGGTCCCTTCGGGTAAAAAATGAGCTAATCAATGCTTGAAAAAGGGCGAAAATGCCCGAAAAGACTATAACGACCAAACAGGTCGTTACAGGGTCATGAAAATGGATTTCTCTAACGATTTTAAATTAATATTATAATAACAACTAAGTTCATAATCAAATATTTATAAATACTTAATGATCTTTTATATATATATATAGAATGTCGGTCAAACGTTATTGAGATCATGTGAATCTCTAATGGACAATTCAAATGAATCCAAGAAGATAATTGAGCCTTTATATTTATTTTCTTTAACTATAACAACAGCAATAACAACAACATACCCAAAGGTAATCCCACAAGTGGTACTGGGGATGGTAAAGTGTACGCAGATCTTAATTACACTCTATCTTGAGAGGTAGAAAGGCTGTTTTCGGTAGACCCTACCAAAGAAAGGCAAACAAAAGTAGTTCGAATAAAGAAATAACTAAAAAGTAAAGGAATAATAGATGATAACAAAAATCAGTCTGAAAATAGGAATGATAGCTCAACCTCAACAAAATCATATGATAATCGAAGGGCAAGAAACACCAACTAATAGCAGAAATCAAATGACAAGAAACTACAAGAGTAAGACTACGACTGCAAGTATGGAAGGAAAAGCAAGACAACACTCAACTACCTACTATCCTTCTACCCTAATTCGTGTCCTCCATAATCTCCTATCTACGGCCATGTCCCCAGTGAGCTGGAACTGTGCCATGTCCTGTCTAATCACCTCTCCCCAATACTTTTTCGGCCTACCTCTACCTCTCTTGAAACCACCCATAGCCAATCTCTCAGACCTCCACACTGGGGTCCGTACATCTCCTCTTCACATGCCCGAACCACCTCAGGCTCACTTCCCTCATCTTATCTTCCACCGAGGCCACCCCCACCTTATCCCGAATATTTTCATTCCTAATCTTATCTCTCCTCATAGGTCTACACATCCATAGCAACATCCTCTTTTTGCCACCTTCATTCTCTGGACGTGAGGGTTCTTGACTGCCCAACACTCGGTTCATACAACATAGTGTTGGGATCGAAATAATCAGGGCATGCATCATGTAGAAGCTAATAATTGCAAACCTTGAATGACGATAAATCAGACAACAAAGAAAATATACTAAAAATGCATAAAACTATAATATGGTTTGGTCAATTGACCTATATATTGAAAAGTGATATTAAAACATAAAAACTATTGAGATAATCTCCCCTTAAATGAGACTCTTTAGTGACTACATTGTGGATGCTATTATGTTTTTGTTTGAAAGGAATATCCTCAATTATAAAAGTGTAAAACTTCTCCTCCATGAAAAGGGATAAATATAGTAGAGTCCTTTTTCACAAGGAAAACCTTTTCTACTAAGAAATCTTTTTTGAAATAAACCACAATTATGATATAATCCAAATAAGGTAGAAAATTCAGGTCAAACCCTAGCAAAGTTCCCAAGCCTTTCTTTGCTCAGTCGCCTTTTCTGCGATGTAAGCCAAAGAATGAATCTATGCTTAGGCTGAGCAACTGCACACCAAATTAAATCTGGCATTCTCCATCTGAACAATATTCCTTTGATCTTATTATAACTCCTAGTTATTGAATACTTCCCTCTAGCAGTCCATCAATGTGTACTTGCCTTGGAGATACCAAGCTTGCATGCCTTTTTAATATTGAACTTCTTCCAATACCAGCAACAGTTGGGGTGGGGGTGGGGTGGGGAAGGGGAAGTTATGAACTCATATATTATCATCAGTCTTCATATAAATACCATGGACCCATTTCACTGTGTCTTGTTTTTCAGATAGTTGCCAAACTGCTTCCCGGAAATTATGTATTGAAAAAAGCATTGTTGTAATGACTTGAAGCCTTCCAGCATAGGAAAGTTGTTTGACATATTTCTTTTTGACTCTGCTTATGATTTTATCAATCAAGTGATGGTACTCTAGTTTGTTCCACTTCAAAGGGGCAATCCCAAGCACCTAATAGGGAAGGTACCCAGTGAATAACCAGTAATCCGTAGCAATTTCTCATAAACAAGACTATCTACTCCTGCCAAGAACCGGCTAGATCTGTCCATGTTAGCAACCAAGCCAGTGACAACAAAAAAGTGAGACAAAGCCTATATTACTCTAGTAACAGACTTCTCATTGGCTTTAGAAAATATCATCAACTATCTTTTCTTTCTTTTTTTTTTTTTTTTTTTTTTTTTTTTTTTTTTTTTTTAAATTTTAAACCCTCACCTCCGTAATCCCCTCTCTCTATCCTTCTCCAACCTTTGGATCTCCTTTATGCTCTCTCCTCTCATTCCTTTGAACATAGAATCGCAAGGTTGGTCCCGTCCCTTTACATCCCCATTGATTTTCATGAAAATATTATCTGGTCCAAGACTGTTTATGAAGCGTGAAGAGAATTTTAACTAATTTTAAACGTTTTCCTTTACTCCCACAGAAAAAAAAAAAAAAAAAACAAAGAACATAGTCCTTTGGATTGGGAATCTAGAAGGAGATATTGTTGGGATATATATACTATTAACCATGTGTTTGGATATAGTATTTATTATAGAACAATTATTTATTCATTGTTTAATAAAGAATTAAATAGATTATGTACTAGTATGTGTTTCCTTTACTTATATAGTAGATGATTTAGTGTATAGAGTTTAGCTTATACACGGAAGATTAAATCATCGGTTCTTATAAGTATAAAATTTATGTTCACAATCTAAGATGGAATTGGACAAAGCCATCGGTATGATTGTAGCCCAAGATTAATCTAATGTATCTTCATTATGGGAACAGTATAGTTCCGTCTTCCTGTGCTAGTACATTTTGTATGTATTGAACGGACCAAGTAGAGATAAGTATTTTTTGTATTGAATATATAAAACAAATTCTCTAGTTCATTAAATGTACTTATACTCTTAATCTTGATATAATTATTATGATCAATGTGATTTGTTCATTATTTTGATTTATTAAAAGGTACGACTCAATTGCGGGTCTATGTATTCCTGTAAATCGTATAATGGCAAATTACATTTGTGAAGTAATAATTAGTTGATAGAATCCATGTCCCGACTTTGAGATTGATGATACCCTTTATGGATGCTTATAAGTCTCATGTGAAAACCCCCAGTGGATTTTGTATCCGTCACATGATATAAGTTAAGCGGAAATATAAAGGATTCAATTAGTCAATGAATTAAATTACAAGAATTTAATTTAATTGATTGGTATCTCGTAATTTTAACATGGTGAGTTAAATAAGATTTAATGAAAGATTTTGAAATTGAACTGAGGAGTGCAGTTACGATTTTTTAGTGGAATAATTCGTAATTTATTATGGTAAGATTAATTCAGATATTTCGAATTAATTCCATAATAGGAAGCCTCGTTAATTAAATTCGGTGGTCCCTGCTGTGCCCGAATAATAAAGAATTAAATGGAATATTATTTCTTGATGGAAAATAAAAACCCAATAGGTTTTGGAAAAGGGTGAAAACCCTTAAACCCTCGTAGTTATAAAACAGGGTCTTATTCCATAAGGAGGCTAAGGGTTTTAGAAGTTTCTTCAACTTTTCCATAGAAATTCGCCCACACGAATTTCGCAAATTCTGGTATTATTCGGGTTACACAGATGAACACGTGGACAGCTTTTGCTCATGCTTGAAGGTTCGATTTGCAGCCGCGGTCACGCTCCAAGAGATAAGTATCGATTTTATGTTTGATTAAAATCTTTGATTATGTGTTGTCTATATTACATGCAAGTTCGATCCTGGCTATTTGCTTCCGCTGCGTATGCCTGTATTCCATCAATTGGTATCAGAGCCTGCTTGCATCTAAATAGATGATATATACATCTAATTATACATATGTTCATGATTTATAATCTTGCCGAAAACCATGAGTATAGTTTTAGAACCTTGACGTTGAACAACGACATTGGTTGGAACCTAGAGACTAGAGTTGTCGGATTCAACATGTTAGATATGTTAAAACTGAATTTTATTTGCTTACCTCTTTATTCTGTTTGTTCTCGCAAATGTCACTATTAGTGGGTTCTGTACAATAACAATAATAATTAGTGAGGCAATGGAGAATCATTGTTAAAGGAGAAGAGTGAATTTTGTTTTCTGCTTATGGTATACGTTTGGTTATTGACGGCGGAAATTAGGTCACTGTTAAATAATGGAATCAAATTTTATTTGATTATTGGAGTATTCAGCAACCTATTAAATTAAGGTATAAAATTTCCTTTGCTTGTTCAATTATTCCTAGGCTAACCATAAGCACTTCACGTGCCAGTGCTCAGAAGAATCATTAAAGAGCCTATTTCTTTTCTTGAGAAGTTATAGGAATATAAACTAATGATTTTTTGTTTACTGAAAGGGTTTAGCTCAAGAGAAAAATTAGAAAAGGTTTTATTATATGGGCTTTACTACACATGTATATAATCTGGTATAAATAAGAATTTTATGATAAATAAATAGTGATTTTTGAGTTGGTCTATTTATTTGGGATTGTTGAAATTAAATTCTTAAAGCTTTATACATGTGAGATTATATTAATACATGGATTGAGATTTTTCGATTAATAAATTGGATCCATTTATATGGTTTATTTATTTGAGTCATTGGAACATTCTCAACGTATTGTGAAAATTATTCTTGAATAAGTGTATACTAGTTGTGGTGTTTTATATACTGATACAAAATTTATCTTTTGTTACTAGTATCACTTAATTAATTCATGAGAAGAGATATCGAGGTTGTCACCCGAAAGGCAGAAACGTAATATCTTGATTCTCAGGTGTATTAATCGAGAGGACAATTTGTTGAAAGTAGGTGTTGTGTGTCTTACCCTGAAGAAGAGACACAATGTATACCTTGAGCTCGAGGGATAATTATAAAAGGAGAATAGAAACCTAAATCAGATTATTTAATCCTTAGCTATGCCTAAAACGGTTATCTTCCAAATTTGGTTATGATTTTGGAGATAGAATATATGTTAATTTAGTTCTAGACTTACATATATCTGTTCTTGCTTGGTAAAAGATGCATTTGCAGTGATGGATGTCGTTTTTCTAAGATTCGAGATCGTTAAATGAGTTTTAGGTACTTTGTCGGATTAAAATTTGTTTTAAGTAAGAAAACGATATTCTTTATATCGTTTTTATTTATGTTAAATCTGGAACATGATTACACATGGTGATTTAATTTGAATTGATATATGATAAGGATGTAGATCAGATTTTTTTCTTGAATTGCCTGAATAAGTTATTTATCGAATTTGGTCACAGATTTAGAGATCGGGAATAATACAAACTCTGATTGGTCTAAAATTCGGTAGATTCATCGGAAACGACCCTGTGAGCAATACTCACTGCTTTGCAGTGAATCATGTTGTTTTTCGTGATTCGGGATTGTTTAGATGGTGTTTTGGGCAATTTTCGTTTTTTCGAAAATTAATTTTGTAGGAAAAAATTACTTGGCTATGATCTAATGGTGATAGAGATTCTTCCTTATGGTTTTCATGACTAAATACTAGTGAAATAATAAATTTATGTGTTGACTTTAGGTCTTCCTCCCCATCGGATAGATTTATTGTGGGTTGTCACTAGGTATAATCACTAGTTATTGATAACTTGTATTAACTCCCCATCTGAATTACATGTTGGGTCGATGGAACTAGAGATAATGATAATGATATTCACTTGGCTTAAATTAGCAAGATACTTTCGTTTGAGTTAACTCGGTTTTAAATTTATGGAGTGAATATCTTGCATCATATATATGTTGCATGAATTGTTCTTTTATATTGAAATTTGTTGTTCAAGATGCATGGATATTTATGTGGTGTGTTTTGAATTTTATATTCAATGATTACATAAACATGCTAACTTCCGTAAAGCAAACACCGAGATTATGTAAACATATTTTAAAATTTTGTTCGTTGTTCTTGATTCATGTATATTAGTGCGCTAATGATGATATGTGATAAGAACTACTGAACAAATGTATATGTTTTTTAAATTCTATTTTGGCTGGAAAAAAAAAAGGATTTTTTTTTTATCCGAATTGGTCATGGTTTCGGAATTCTGATTTTCGACGAACTCCGATTGACTCGAAATTTGGTAGGTTTATCGGAAACGACCCACTGAGCAACACTCGCAAGCTTTTCTCATGAACTGAGCCCTTTTTGGCCATCCGGGGTTGTTTAGATGAGTTTTTTGGTCCTTTTGCTGTTTTCTGGAAATTTTTTGTTAAACAAAATTTTTATTTCTTCAAATAATGGTGTTAGGGTTCATTCTCTATGGTCTCCATCGTATATAGCAGTGATATAATGAGTTTATGTGTTGACATAGGTCTTCCTCCCCATCGGATAGATTCATTATGGTTGATTATCGTGTTCTAGTCCCTAGTTAATTGATAGCTTGTCTTGACTCTCCAACTCGAGTTACACGTTGGTTCAATGGAACTAGGATAATTAAATAGGATATTTACCTAATATAAATTAGCAGCTTTACCTCCATCCGAGTTGGTTCTGTTTTACTTTATGGGGTGATATATTTGGCATGACTCATATATTTTGCATGAATTGTTAAGTTTCCCTATCGAATCTAACTGCTCGGTAAATCATGGTTATATGTGTGATGTGTGGTTTGAATTTTATTATTCATTCAAAGATAACTAATGATCTATTTAATGATTATATCTCAAATTCTCAATAGATTTTATCCAGCCCACTTACTACTAGTCAGGAATTTCTTCTGATAGAAATAAGACATTAATTTAAAGGATGCATTATATGTAACTTCTGTTAGAAAGAATTTATTTTTAGTTTCTAACCAAACAAGAGATGGATAGTTAGTTTATTTTTCTTGTAACTCTTGTGTTATTGAGTTTGATAAACATTTTATCTCGTGTGGTACATTGATGCTTGACCCTTTAAATTAATAACTCTTCTGAACTGAATAATGTTAATCTGTCTCCTCAGAGAATAATTTTTTTTTTCGTGAATTGAATGAACTTATCTGTGACGCTTGTGTCTAGGTCATTTTAATCTGAATAGAATTTCGAAGTTGGTCAAATGATGAACTTTTGAGGTTCATTGAAAGTAGAGGCACTACCAACTTGCGAGTCCTATTTAGAAGGAAAATGACTAAGAGACCTTTTCTTTAAAGGAAATAAAGTTAATGATAAGTTAAGTCAATCCATTTCGATTTGTGTGGTATAATGAACTTCAAGGCAAGAGGTGATTTTGAGTATTCTCAGACATTCAAAGAAGATTACTCATGATATGAATATATCTATTTGATGCTCTATAGGTCCGAATGCTTTGAAAATTTCAAGGTATTTAAGGCGAAAAATGAAAAGCATCAGGAAAATATATTAAGTCACCGCGATTTGATCGTATCAAGCAGTACCTCTTTGTAGAGTTCATTAGTTACTTATTAGATAAAGGTATTGAATTTTCAATTGTCTACATCAAGTATTCTACAATAGATTGGTGGAAGAGAAAAGAAATATGGCTCTTTTGAAGGTGGTAAGATTAATGATTGACTTATTTATATTTTCTTTTTCGTTTTGGGATATGTCTTAGAAACTCGCTAGTTACATTCTTAATTTAATCTCTCTAAGTTAGTACCTTTGATACTCATAGAACAAAGGATTGATGTAAGCCAAATCGCAACATGTTCGGATATGAGGTTGTCTAGCACATGTGTTCAAAGGGAAAACAGATAAGTGGAAATCAAGAACGGATGTATGCATGTTTATTAGATATCCAAAGGGAACGAAAGGAGGTTTATTTACTGTCCTAAAAGAAAATAAGGTAATTGTTAATACAAATGCCCGATTTTTAGAAAAAGACTTTTTAATAAACCAAGTTCCTAGAAGTAAACTAGTTTTATAGGAACTGAGCAAAGAAATAGCAAATGAGTCATCTAAAATATTCAAAAGTTCAAGAACATCTAACCGATAAGTCAGGGTTGACGTTCCATTGCATTTAAGTAGTGGGAGTAACGTTAATAGGCGTAAGGAAATTCACTACATGTAAGTAGTGGGAGTGATGTTGAGCAAATAACACTATATGAAGTCGTTAATATTTCAATACCGAAAGGCAATGAAGATAATATTAAGACTCAAGAATATGTTAGTATGACTATAATAGTAGTAGTACTTAGTCGTAGTGGGAGAATAATAACCAAGATCGGTTCTGCATAGTGTATACTGGGAGAATTGCATGATAGGATTCCTGAAAAGAAATACATTTTTTTTTTTGGAGAGTTTCATGATAGGATCCCTGAAGATCGTAGTACAGAACCGGTCAGTTACGACGAAGCACTACTAGACGAAGTTGCATTAGAAAACAACTTGGTAAGTTAATTTTTGCAAAGAACTTAGTCTCTAAGACTTTTTTGGTAGTCGGCAAAAGGAATACATGTGAAAGCTATAAATGCATGGTTAAAAGTCTAAGTGGGAGATTTTTGGGGTATATACCATTAACCATACGTTTAGACATGGTATTGTCACACTCCATAATAATCCTTGCTACTTGTATTAAAACAAGAAAGAATGAGTTAAGAAGGTTCAAGGAAAGTTAATCGAGTTAGTAAGAATATCGTTATAAATATGGTTGTCTTAAGTATCTCGAGGTGACCTGGTAACCTAAAGGATTTGAAATCGCGTTATGAGTATGTATATGAGGTAATGAGAGTGACCTTTTAAAGTATTTGAGATTATTAGTAATGATAGAAGATGGACAAAAGATAGGAATATACTTTTTCGATTGGAGTTTCGTCGAAGCTTTGGAGTTCTACTTATGGTTATTGTGATTCTACGACCCTTCGAGACATGTATATGAATTGTTATGATGTAAATGACTGTGTATATGTATGTATAAGAGGTTACATGAGGTTGGAAGAGGATTAGAAGTTAAACGAAATGAATCGAACAATTTCAGTAAAATCTGACCCGATTTTAGCCTATATTGTAGGAGGCATATCTCCTAGTATATGAGGAGTTTTAAGTGTTTCAAAAGCCTAAAAATTAAGTTCATCGAGTCTAGTTTGCAACGCAACAAACAGCTCAAGTCAAAATGATATCGGGGGTAAGGAGATATGGATGATTCAAGTCGTGAGTATTAAGACTATCTCAAGATACAAAGTAGACTTTAACTTCCGATTTCGTTTGAAGTCACAATTTATCTACAAATTTTGTTTGGTATAGAAGCATTAATGGAAATTAGGAACTACTTAATTGTGGTGTTAAGTTAAAATTAGTGGCAACAATGAGCCAATATGAGCATTAACATGCCATGTCCAAAGATGACTCAAAGTCATCTTAAATAAGACTACTATGGGAGACATACAAATATACATTTAAATGTGATTCATCCACTACACTTACATTATATTGTGGACAAC
>NC_081349.1:50422019-50450907 GCF_029784015.1 Lycium ferocissimum | reverse complement strand
TGAAACTTACCTTAGGTAGTGTAGAACAATCCTTGAGTGGAGGTACTCTTCTTACACCAAAAACCCTAATTCACTTCTCTTGGGATTTCTTGGTTTGGATGACTTTAATGAGTTTCACACTCTTGATTCTTGTTGGTTTGATGAAGTTGATCATCAATTTCCTTTGTGTTCTTATGGATAAAGAGTGGAGAGAATATTCTAGAGGTTTCTTAACTTGTGGTAAGGAAATGAAATGAAATGAAATGAGTAGAATGAGTGCCTTATATTAATTAAAAATACGTCCCGACCAGACATACGGACACCAACATACGGTCCGTATATTTTTCAGCCGTCGTATGTTTGGACCGTATGTTTAGTCCCGTTGAAGTGTGCCATTCTGGCTGAACCTATGGCGGGACATACGGTTCGTGTATTTTATACGGCCAGTGTGTCTGGCCGTATAATGCCCAGCTATCCGAGACTTGTTTTCGTCGACTCGTTTGATCTCCGATCCTATAGAACCTTCTTAACACTTGTTTAACACCTCAATACCAATCTAAGGGACGTCATAACTCTTACCCAAAGCATCATTAGAATATTATTAACTCGATACTCGTAATTCTTATCCGACACACAACATATGACCTGCTTTCCTTAACAACTTTCTTTCCTTATCTTGAAGGTCTTTGGAAATCTTAATTAGGACCATTAAAGGCTATTTCTTACTTATCGAAATATCGTATACATCATACCCTTCGTTGGCCTATTCACTGTATATTAATGGGAAATTTTTTGAGGTGTAACTTCCGTGGCCAGCTCCTCCATCCGGTCCATAAGGAAGGCCCGCTCGTGGAGCAGGCCCTTAGTCTGTTGTTCCATGTAACGCCTCCTGCAAGCATGGGAGGCGAACTTAACATATGCGGGGGGAGCTGGTGGTTGTTGTTGTTGTAGTTATTGTTCTTATTGTTCTGGTTGTTGTTGTTGTTGTTGTTGTTGTTGTTGTTGCTGTGGATTCGTCAAAACAGAATGAGAGAGTTAGCCTAAAAAGCGAAGACCGAGTTAGAATAATGTGGGACAAAGATTTAACAGTGAGGGCATGCATGAATTAGTTGAAAAACCCAAATTTTAAATTCTGCCTCAGGCAGCTTCGCTGCGGCGAAGCCGCCATAGCGACTTAAGGGCCGCTACAGCGGACAAAGCTCCGCCAAGGCGTTGCCTCGTCGCTGTAGCGGGCTCGCTATAGCGAGTAGGGGCCTGCTACAGTGGTCACCTCCCAACGTACGACGTACGCGGGCCGACACACCTATCGCTCGACGGACGGGACGAAGGAGATGGGAGGTCCGCGCATGACGTAACCCGTCTTCGCTAGCACGAAACCCTCCACAAACCCAAATTTTAGAAACCACAATTTTCACCGTTGTTCCCCCATTTTTGTCAAGGATCAAGTATTATGATAGCATGCATGACTCTTACAACCTATAACAGCCTATGCCAACTACAATGAGCACCAAAATTTTGAGCAAGAACATTAAAAAATTGCATCACTATAAAACATCCCCACCCCAACATGAACTACCCAATTTTAAGCAGATCTTTAATATAAAGTGATGCTAGATCATCATGAACGACGAAAAAACCCTCCATGATCCAAGAACTTCCCACCCCAAGAAATAAAAAAACCCTTGTTCAAAGAACCCAATTTTTTTCTCTAATCTAGCAACTTAGGCATGGAAATTTCGAAATAGAAAGCCATAACCAAGTTGTAGGAAAATGACAAAGAGTACATACCTTGAACTAGTGAGAGATCTACAAGCTTTGCCAGAAAATGAACCTTGGGGTGCAGAGAGATTCTTCTCTTTTCCTTAGAATATGAGTAGTGTATTAAGAGAATGAAGGGGGTAGAGTGGTTAAAAGGGGAGTGAGGAGGGAGATGAGAGGTCTAAGTAGTTGAATAGGGGGAGAGAATTTTAGGGGGGAGGGGGTGGTTTTTCGGTTATAGAGAATGAATGGGAAGTATATAACAAGTATGGAACAAAGAAATATATTGGTACTAGATTGACCTAAAGTCTTTCGTGGGAGGGGTGAACTGAATTCACCCCAGTTTTAAAAGTAGTCGACGATCGCTGCGGCGGTGGATTTACCGCTGAGCGGTCATCTGACCGCTGTAGTGAGCCGCATTTTTTTCCAGCTCTGTTGAAATTTTTCCTTTCCGTGATGATAACGTGAAATCCTGCCTCCTATGATGTAATGTCCAGCAGCGTGACCATTACCTCACCCCACGCCTTTCGGGGATGAACGGTGGTTTAATTGCTATCTGGTGTAACAACCCGTCCGGTCGTTATTTAATACTTCACGAACTCATACCCAATCTAGGTGCATTATCTTAAATAGTAAGCCCCATGGGGGGTATAAAGGATTAATAGTGGGAAAAATCAGTTTTGAAAAAAGTTAAAGTTATGGGCCCGGGGCAAGAGATGGACCGCTATAGCGGCGGCGGTCTCGCTAGAGCGAAGAGACGTCCGCTGCGCCAGTAGACGCTTTTTTCTATACTTAGTTTTATATTTCACCCTTCTTTTTAATAAAAGACCCTCCAAGGCTGCTATTAGGTTTTCACAAGAAGAAAAACCCTTGACACCAAGAGAAGAGGTTTTTCCAATATTCTCCACATCTTTCCCCACAACTATCATCTCTCATGGATTCGGATAAAGGCTAGGAAGGCGAGTAATTCCTGGAAATTCAAGAAGCTATACGTTGTTACGGTTCGCTTTTACGCGGGTTAAGGCATAAAAGTTACTACGAGGTTGTTGGCGCTCTAATTGGATTTTAGTATTTTTAGAGTCGCCACCTAATTTATTATGGAAAACTAGAAAAACCGAGTTTAAAGATTTTTCAAAAATAAGTAAAAATATTTTGGACTAAAGTTCAAGGTAAGGGTTCTGGTGATCCCCTAGGGAAGGTTTTACGCACGCTAGTATTAAAGATCCGTAGAATACCGTTGACCTACGAGCTTCAATGTGTGATTAATGTACTTATTTGTTTACAAATATTTAATTTTATGCAAAAGATGTCATTTTTATATCATATCATAATTTCAAGGAAAAATTCGCAAAAAGTCCCCTTATAAAAGGGGTTTTGGTTTTAAAAATCCGCATAACTATCCAACTTACTTTGTTGCCGGACTAGGACACCCTCGGGATTTCTCCCGAGCAGAGTCACTACTATTCTAGTCCTAACAAAATGGGTTTAGTACCTACAGATTTTAATAAGTATATATGAAAATATGGAGTATATCTCCGCTTTTTGTACTTATATATATACATATCTATATATGAAAAATACAAGTTTATTATATATATAAAAAATGCTTTTCATTGTTGAAGCCATAAGTCAATAGTACTCTAAGTCCAAAATCCGTCTTATCCTCATACTTGGTCCGAAATATATTTCAGTCCAATAAAGTTTTGGGCGTTTAGCCCAACAGTAGAAAATGTTATACTCAAAAACAGTCCATTTCCACCAATTTTCTCAAAACCTCAAGTTTCCAGTTTTTAAACCATTTCCAGATTTTGCTCAAATATCAAAATGCCTCAAGACCCGTTTACCATCAAAATAAACCACATTTCCCATTTTTTCATCCAAATTCGTTCCTTAGCTCAACATCAAACTCACAAATAATCAAAGCCAATGGGCTGAAGGCCCAAAATCATTTTTTCACCTCTTTTAGAGTAAATTGTTTCCAGATTTTTTCTTGCCAAAGGTCCGAAATTGCCACTTAGCCGTTTGAGGAAAACCATTCACCTTATCCTAAAAAAAATGTAGAGTTAATTGTTAAGCTTTTAGCAAAATCAGATTGAGTACCAATTTTAGTCGTGCAAAACTATTAATCGAGTTTGAAAATATTTTGAGCGACTTCCTAATATACTAAACGTTGATTTCTTAAGTTCTACACATGCATAGGGGTTTCACTATTTACATGTTTGATACATATATAACATATATACATGTCAAAATAGAGAAGGAAAGTATTTTTTTTTTTAAAACTGATGGGCCTACCCAAGCCCATCAGTGCCATTTTCACCCATTAGCTGGGCCTTCCAAGACGAATATTTGCTTCCCTTTCCATTTCTTTAGCGGACTTGATCAAAGAGAAAGAAGCTGGGCCTTAGGCCCAACAAGTCTTGAATGCAAGAGATGGCCAGAATTGGTTCCCATGAAGCACATAAGAAGATTAGGATTAATATTCGTCTAAGTAAGGATACTAAATCACAAAACAATTTACATTCAAACCAAACAAGGGCATAAACTAAACAAATGGATCATTAAGTGATAACATGGTTTTTCAAATGGGACAGCGTAAGGCCCGAAATGATAAGAAAAATCCCAAAGCCCACCTGGGCCATTTAACCAGATTCAGAAAGAAAGGGAAAATACTCAGCCCAAGTTACAGAATTCATTTAAAATGCTAGAGGAGGCCCAGACACTAACCAGAACAGCGGGCCCAAGAGACTAAGCTGACACAAATATGGGCTCATATTCACAAGTGGCAAGAGTGATATACCTTAAGTATACTGAATATATCCACTCCTATACACCTGTGAGGGTATAGAGGTGAATATACTTTGTATACTTTGGTATATCACCTAGTATATAGGGAAGAAAACTAATGCATTGAGAGGAGATGAGGAAAAATATACTATTCAAGGTTCTTTTTAACTTATATAAGCCAACAGTAACAAATTCAGAGCCCAAAACTGAAGGGTAAATAAACAGACTCACAAGGTGACTTCCTTAAGCAAAAAAAAATGGACAATGCTAATCAAATAATCATACATCATCACCAGCCAATGCACCATGGATTTACACACCCATGGAGAGATTAGAACAGCCTAAAAGGGAAAGTTCTTACCCACTTGTTCCTAATGCCACACAAGATCCAAGGGGTTTTCAGGAACCCCAGGCATGGTTGACACCAGGGAAGGTTTGAGCTTCATCCCTAAGTGCTATTTTGCCTCTCCACTTATGTGTTAGGCTCATAGTATTATGGGAGATGAAGTGTACATACAATGGTCTCAACAAACAACCTCTTAATCAATATATCTATATCACTAAAAAAAAAAAAAAAAAAAAAAAAAAGTAATTTGTGGAGGTTGAAATTTACAATTCGCGGGGGTTTTAGCCTCTACTAATTGTTTGAGGAGGCTAAAACCCCCGCGAATTGCAACTTTCAAGCTCCGCAAATTACCCTTTTTTTTTTTAAGTGTAGCTAGGTGTATATTTAAAAGACTTGGTTATCTTATCATGGACACTATTATCCTATTAAATTCAAACATGACTAATGAAATGCTTAAGTAATCCATTTATTCAGTGAAGACAAACAAGGGATGAACCATAGTTTCATAGATATAGAATCAGTATCTAGCCTATTCATAGCATCAACACTTAATCAGTTCAGGAAGGCATTTTCCAAGCAAGTAACACAAGACATTTAACTGAATTTAAGTAATGAGTGACTAGCCTCCAAAGAGAAACAGTTAATAGCCAAAAAGTGTCACACACAAGTTATCAAGTAAGGAGCAGTTTCCGGAACTTGTTTATCTCCCAAAGAAACCAAATTTTTGACCAACTATCACTTGACAACATGAGAAAGTAATAGGACTGCTACACTTACTTAACAGACCTTAATATACTCAAGTGAACTGCCTAGATATTTAGTCTTAGTTATTGGTGAATTAGTAAAGCACAGTTCAAAACCAGTATATCATGAAGGGTAGGTGCTTCATTTTAACCTTAGTGAATAAGTCGGACAAAGTGATTAGCAAAGCTTAGCAAATTATCATTCACTCGCATTAGACTAACTTATACATCAACACAAGCAAATTAGTTTTACCAAAAGAGGTTTGACAGTTCTTAAACAACTCAAAATGTTCCAGTTTTAAAGTCCAATAGACCAACTACAAATTGAGCACTTCTGCCAAACAAAGACTCCTAACACAAAAGAACAACTAGGAATCCCAAAGCAAATTCAAAATCCAAACAGATCATCTTTCAGCCAAAAAGTGTTTAACTCTTTTAACAAGAAAAATGCAACTAGGCACAAGATCCAAACAAAGAAAACTGACCAAGTAAGTTAAGTCTGAGTGCTTCACTCTTAAACAGTGTCCCAAATAAAAGAAAGAGTAAAATGGACTTAGTTTTAAGCATGGTTATTTACTAGTCTTTGAAAACCTTTTTGAAAACAGAACTCAACCAGAAAAGCAGGAAGTATTGCATATTCATTTAGCTTCAAATTGTTGAGTGGATCATGTAAAAGCACAAAGCTGGACTCAAACAGGGAAAATAGTGGCTGTTCATGAGCCAAGCTGAAGCAAAGATCAAACAGAACTGGTTTTTAAACATGACAAAAGACTCCAAAACATTAACTGAGACTCATTAAAACCAAGTAAGTATTGAGACAGGATAATGAACTTTACAAGCATGTTGTGACCAAACATTCTTAAACTATCAGGTGTTATCTTGCTTATCATACCTTATCCTAACCACTTAGCCAAGTAATAACCTTCATTTTTATTCAAATATTATGTGACAGTGTCAAACTCCTACTTTTGAGTGAATGATTTGTAATCAATTGCATCCCAAAGTCACAAACATCCATCATGCCACTCAACCACAAAGGAAATAATATAAACTAAAAAGGGACTAATGGCATTCCTCAGATTCCCTTAGACTAAGATCAACATACCTCTTTCAGGCTCATAAGTTAAGAAGTGACTAGGATCCAATATTACAAAAAAAAAAAAAAAAAAAAAAAAAAAAAAAAAAACACTTTCAAACACTTTACAGTTATGTTAAAAGCAAACAGAATTCACAGACCAAGATATTAGTAGGATAATCATGTCACATTACTTCATTCAAAATGTAGATGACTCAGACTTAGTCAAGTGCCCCAAATTTCATGAATGATTCACATTTAGAGCAGACCCATTCCTATAAAATAGACAAGAAAGCTATAAACCAAGTCATTACTTTCTAATCACATGGGCATACTAATTAGCTAGCATGGTCATCATCCAAACACACATATCTAATGAACTTATAACAATCTATGAACAGGAGACAAGACAAGTGAAAACATGGTTAAACAGACCCCAAGCTTTATCACTTATGACCGATCAAGGTTAAACCAATATAACTAAGCTAAGAGTTTCTAGATTAAAAAAGACTCATAACTAATTAATTCTTGAACACATAGGTCATACTTCAAACTATCATAAGCCAGAAAGAGCATGGCTTAACAAGAAAACTCAAACCACTGATCATGAAGAAATAAAACACATATTTACATGATTAATAGATTATTCAGCTAAACTAATTCATAACTAATCGAGTGACACACAAATGAGTTCTTAAAGTCTATATAATTAATATTCTAAGTGCACATACGGCTAAACCATTACAGAATTAAGTAAAACAAGATCAAAATAAACAAAACCAGCATCATAAGACTAAAACACCACAACTAACCACAAACATCAAGCCATACAAGCAGTAGAATACATAAATGACTAAAATGAACTAAAAGAAATAGCTAAGGAAAGAAAATCACCTCTTTAATGCGCAGCCCTGGTCGAGTGTTGAAATTGGAAATTCTTATACTCCTTTCACCTCACACTCAACCACAGAATAAAGAAAAGAGACTTAAACTTTTTACTTAAGACTTGAAATCAAAGTTTCAAAGCAAAAATTGCCAAAACTAGAAGGAATCGAGTTGTTTAGTGAATATTTATATATTCCTCCCCAAAAGTCCCTTTTTTTCTTTTTGCAAAGTGGTCATAAAACCCTAAGTTCCAAACCCAAAATGAGTCGATCTTCTCGGTTCTTCATGAACCAATAGCAACCAAGGATTCAAATTCGCAAACAACCAAAAAACAATTAAGGATTCGCAAAGAATTACCGTTGAATCACCTAAAAAGCAAAGAAAAGTAGCGAGATATACCATGTTTGGACAGTGTTTAATAAGAGAAATGTAAAAAATGAAATGCGTTGCTCAATATGGTCACACCAGACCTGGTAAAAGCATGGTACACCTGCAAACTTGCCGAAAATGGCAAGGATGACATAGAAGCGGGTCCACGGCCCCATGGTGGTGCTGGGGTTTCCCAAGGAAAGAGGGAAAGGGGAAGGGCGGGCACTGTTTGGACGAGAAAATGAAAAGAGAAAGGGCTTCACCCCTCTTTAGTTAGACATTAGGCCGGGTCTGGCCCTTGTTGGGCTGGACTTGGTCCACTTTAAAAAAAAAAAGAGAAAGGCAGGCCCGTTTATATATATATATATATATATATACACACACACACACATATAGTATACGAATACATATATTAGTGTTATATATGTATAAAGGACAAAATGTGAAAATTAATAAGTAGGCAAAATTAAAAAGGTTGATTACTAAAGTATTTTAATTAAAACTAATTAATCAATTAATTTAAAATCATGGCTGATTTCATAAAATAAACTGGATTTATAAGCATGGCCTTAATTGAATCAAATCATGAAATTTATTATTTCAATTATGGTCCTAATTGACTAACTGTTTGATTATTTCAATTGTAGCCGTAATTAACACATAAGAAGCAATTTACAAATATAACCATAATTACTTATCTAAATCAATTATGATTAATTTCAAAATTGTCAATGTGACTTGATATGCAGAAATTAAAATTTGAGGGGAAAAAAGATTATTTATTTTAATTAATCAATTTCCTTGAATTAAATAGAGTGAATTGTACAATGACTGTGGTCTATGCGTTTAATACTGCAGATCAAAGAAAACAATTATGGTCACAATTGCAAGGGCTGTCACAAAACATCACTTCCCCCTGGCTAATATGGGGGGATTTTAATGCTCTTTTATATGTCCAAGATCGATTACATGGGCTGCCAGTCACTACTGCAGAAATTAAAGACTTTGCAAATTGTGTACAGAGCAGTATGCTAACAAAACTCCCATGGAGAGGGGAATATTATACATGGTCAAATAAGCAAAAGGAGGGGATACTATTTGGTGTAGGCTGGACAGAGCATTAGGTAATAATACCTGGATGGTGCACAATGGGCATTTGACCATAGAATACAAACTCCCTCACATATCAGATCACTCTTCAATGGTACTGCACATATGGGAGGAACACAACAACATTAAAGTACCATTCAAGTTCTTTAATGTATGGGCTAATCATCCCAAATTCCTTGACATAGTAGCAGTAGGTTGGGGAAAACAACTCCCAAGAGCTCCAATGAGGAATATCTGGTTGAAGTTAAAGGCCCTAAGATCTGATTTTAAGAAGTTGAATAATGAAGATTATAGGGTTGTTACTGAGAAAATAATATCACTAAGGGCAACCATACAAGGTATTCAAGCTAGACAAACCAGCCACTATTCAGAGGCCTCAGCTGAGGAAGAGTGTCAGCAACTCCAGCAGCTAGAACACTGGTCCCTTATAGAAGAAAAGATCCTATAGCAGAAATCACGAGTTCACTGGATTAAGGTAGGAGACTCCAATAATAAATACTTCCACTCAGTTATGAAGGAAAGAAAGAGTAGAAAACAAATTCATGAGCTAACTTCATTAGCTGGTGTGAAGTTGAATGAACCAGAAGCAATCAAGGAAGAGATTATCAAATTCTATAAATCCTTCATGGGATCAGCAGCCAAAGAATTGCCAGCAGTCAGCAAAGTCACAATGAGAAGGGGTCCTATACTTACTTAACAGCAGAAGCTGGAGCTATGCAAACCAGTAACAGAACATAAGATATATCAGGGTTTATATGGCATTGGGGACGACAAGGCACCACGTGTTGATTGGTATAATGCTCATTTTTTCAAGAAGTCCTGGGCGATACTTAAGGGGGATGTATGCAAAGCAGTGCTAGATTATTTCAATACAGGAAAGTTATTTTAGGCAGTTAATTGTACTGCAATCACGTTACTGCCTAAAGTAAGTAATCCTTCAACCATTAAGGAATACAGGCCAATTGCATGTTGCACAGTCATGTATAAAATCATAGCCAAGGTGATTGCTGCAAGGATTCAAAAAAGTAAAATCATCAATCATATTAGAAGCGCAATCTGGGTTCGTTCCTGGTAGAAAAATTGCAGACAACACCATTCTAGCTCATGAGTTAGTGAAAGCCTATACTAGGAAGCACATCTCTCCTAGATGCATGATCAAAGTTGACATGCAAAAAGCTTATGATTCGGTGGAATGGGGTTTTTTGGAGCAAGCTTTAGAAGGGCTTGAGTTCCCCGACCCATTCATCAAATGGATAATGGGGTGTGTGACTACAGTGAGTTACTCCATAGTTATAAATGGAGAAACTACAATGCCTTTCTCAGCAGCAAAGGGGTTGAGACAAGGAGACCCAATCTCCCCCTTTTTGTTTGCTATTGCGATGTAATACCTAAGTAGAAGTTTACATGAACTCAAAGATGATAAAAGGTTCAAATATCACCCACGGTGTGGGAAGCTGAATATCACCCACCTTAGCTTTGCGGATGATCTGCTACTGTTTGTCAAAGGGGACCCAGTTTTAGTTGCAAAATTGCAGTACAAATTCATCAGATTCTCATAGGCATCAGGACTCTAAGCAAATCTGAACAAAAGCTCTGTATACTTAGGTGGGGTGACTGATGCTGATAGGAACCATATTATTCAACAGTTGGGGTATGTCCAAGGGGAATTACCATTTAAATATTTAGGCGTTCCACTTAAGACAAAAAAGTTAAAGCTCATCCAGTGGCAACCTCTGATCGATCAAATAGTAAGTAAAATTTCTTCTTGGACTACCAAGAAACTGTCATATGCAGGCAGGGTGCAATTGGTTAAGACAGTCATTTTTGGGGTGCAATCTCATTGGGCACAACTATTTTTGCTACCTGCTTCCGTTATGAAAGCTATTGAGGCATATTGCAGAAGCTTCATCTGGTCAGGAATGAATACTATCACCAAAAATGCTTTAGTGTCCTAGGAAAAGATGTGTGTGCCTAAAGCTGCTGGAGGAATTAATCTCACTAATCTGAAATTGTGGAATAAAGCAGCCATATCAAAAATGTGCTGGGATGTAGCAAATAAGCAAGATAAATTGTGGATAAAATGGATTCATAGCTATTATATTAAGGGCCAAGATGTAGCTCAAATGAAAATTCCGGCCAAGCTAGCTGGATGGTAAGAAAACTGCTGGGTACTAGAGATATATTGCCACAGGTTAAATGGAACAATATGAGGCATAGGAGCAAAATCAAAGAGATATATTTGCAGCTACTGGATAATCTACCTAAGGTGGAATGGAGGCATATCATGTTTAGAAATGCAGCAAGACCTAAAGCAATCTTCCACATGTGGTTACAAATTCAGAATAGACTATTGACTGTAGATAGACTCTTGAAATAGGGTATGCAAGTTGAACCTAAATGTGTGTTTTGTAAAGGGGTGAATGAGACAAGAGACCATATATTTTTTGAATGCCACTATGCACAACAGGTATGGTACAGATTGATAAGATGGCTCAAGATACAGTGGCTTGCGCAGGGTTCATGGGGGCTACAATACTTGCTGATCTTGGCAAGAACCAGAGGTAAATCAACTCAAGAAAATGTTCTCAAGATGGTATATTCAGAGTTTGGGTTTGCGATATGGAATGAAAGAAACAAAAGGGCGTTCGAAGGCAAGGAAGAGAATGCATAATCTGTAGCAAGGGAAATTGCGTGCATATATAATGTTCGAACAATAGTTAGAAGTCGAGCCTATCTGCAATCCTGTAACTTCTAGCATGACTATAGTAAGTTGAGTGTTGAGGAGTATGTAGTACTGGGGAGTGAAAACCCTCCATAGGAGGTGAAATCACTCCTTAAGTATGAATTTTGTTTGCTAGGTAGTGAGTAAAGTCGAGTTGTAAGATTAAGGAACAACAGGCAGAGTTAGCCGCTGGATTTGTATGGTTCAATTGGTAATTAATAAAATGTCCATAATTACCTAAAAAAAATAGAGTGAAATACTTAACAATTGACAATTTAAAAATTTAAACAATTAAATAAATAATTGTTGTAAATTATTTTCTCTTGATTAATTTTAGCAAAACATCATAATTGTAAAATACTTAAATTAATTTATAATATTATAGAAATTACTTTATCAAGCAAAAAAAAAAAAGGGTAAAATATTATCTAAATAATTTTATAAAATTATTTTGACTTCTAAAAAAATACATATTTCACTCTGTTTAATATTCAAGGACACTGGGTAATCAAAACAAGTTATGGGAGGTCAAAAATTAGGTGTCAACAACTGCCCCTTCGGTATTCGGGGATGTCGGGACCATTCCCGAGCAACGAAATTTGACTAACCCTATTTTTTGACTGACCCAACTCATATTACCTCTTATTTTTATGCAATTTTCAAAATATATGGCCGGACCCTGTTTTCTAGGTTTCTACATATCTCAGGTTTCAAGAGAATTCAGGCCACTTATAGTTCGACTCGATTATGACTTCTAAATGCAAATTAAAGCAAATTCTCGAATTTCCCGGCTGTCAAGCTGGGAAGCCCGGTGTGATTGGTAGGAGTGTGACTGACTCTCTGGCATTGAGTCTACCTACAGATCCCTATTTTTGGGAATCAAGTCACTTATAGTTCGACTCAATCAGAAGAAAAGGTCATCCTTTATGTTGGAGTGCCTTTATGTGTGTCTGACCGGTTGCGGAATAATAAAAACAAACAAGGCACATAAACAATAAGCAATCTTATATGGCTGAGCATGGTGAGAAGTGATCTTCCAAGTTCTAGCCGGAGAGCTTGACTCTCATGGGCACCTTATCTCGATCGACTGCGTAAGAAGGGGTTCCACGTTTGCTCCGCAATCTGTCTGGATTTGACTTGATCCACCTGCTCTGTTTGCCGGCTACAAATCTACTTCCATCTGCTGAGTAACGTTGTTTGGGTGACGAATACTGCGGTCATCTGACCGGATTTACATCATCTTGTCTTTTTTGAGCGAATACTGCGGTCTTTTGATCGGTTTTACATCACTTCTTCTTTTTGGGGCGAATACTGCAGTCTTATGATCAGTTTTACATTGCTTTATTGTCTTGCTGCATCCGGTAGTTTATATGCACGACTCTTTTGGCAATTGAAATAAATGGCCCTCTTGGCGTGTTTGTATGAATGACCCTCTTGGTATGTTTGTATGAATGGCCCTCTTGGCATGTTCGTATGAATGGCCCTCTCGGTATGTTTGTATAAATGGCCTTCTTGGCATGTTTGTATGAATGGCCCTCTTGGCATGTTTGTATGAATGGCCCTCTCGGCATATTTGTATAAATGGCCCTCTCGGCATGTTTGTATGAATGACCCTCTTGGCATGTTTGTATGAATGGCCCTCTGCCCAGCAAAATAGATATGCAATGGCCCTCTCGATAAATAAGAAGAAGTTATGGTCCTCTCGGCAGCAGGAAAATAGATATGCAATGGCCCTCTCGGCAAATAAGAAGAAGTGATGTAAATGATAGATATGGCTCCTTTGGCTAAATCGTCTTTCTTTCATCCTTTATGCTATCTGTGACTCTCTTGGTCAGGTATGCCATATTGTTTTACTATGACCCTTTTGGCCAACCATTTGCCTTTGGGGCAATTTCAGTCATTTTGTAGCCTTTGTGGGTTTAATATTTTTCCCTCGCGGCATTTTCATTCTTTCATAGCCCTTATGGCTAGATATTCACCCTTTCGACATTCAAAATCTTACAGCCCTCGTGGCTTAACCTTCGTGGTATTCCGATCTTTCCTAGCCTTTGTGGCTAGATATTCTGTCCTTGGTGGCATTCAAAACCCTGTGGCCTTTGTGGCTGGATATGTATTCTGAAAATCGGATCCCAACAGTGGCTTTGATCTTCTTTGGTAAATCTCTTCCTGCACATAAAGTAAAGTTAGAAAAAGAATCGTCTTCCGATGTCCTGGGGACCTACATCAGAAATCGATTAGTTTTTCCCTATTTAAAGTCGATTGGTGTTGCCGGCGCTGTTGCATCTTCGGCTTTTTGGACTCGAAACCCCTTTCAGCTCTGGTATTCGAAAGATAAATCTATTTTTATTATGCAGAAAAATCATTTTTGTAATGTTACCATAAAGATATCTAATTTGTAGAAAAATAAATGCATTATTTTGAAAGCGGTAAGATTAATTGTCATGACATGTGCTTTGAATGAGGGAGATCCCTTCTTCCGTGACTGGGGTTCTTCGCTTCCTCACGCGGAATTTTTGAGACCTTTTCTCAAAAATTCTGCCCCAGTTTAAATCTCGATCGACGAATTCTCATGCCGAATCTTCCAGGAAATTTTGAGGTCTCCTCAAAATTTCTGCCCCAGTTTAGTATTGAGTAAATGAGGAATTTTGAGAGCTTCTCAAAACTTCTGACCCAGTTCGAAACTCTGGGTTAGTTGACTCTTTGTAGCGGATTGACGGCGCGAATTTTTGAGATCTTCTAAAAAATTCTGCCCCAGTCGGGCGTGCAGCAATCCTTGCTCCTTTGTGAAGTCCTATCTCTGAGGCTTCCTAGGGGTTTCTTGGTTTTTTTTTCTTTGGGTGCGACCGAGCTCAAAGTGCTCCTACGTATCCTATTGCAGTAGGAATTCAGGTCGAACGTAGTCCAGAAATAAAAATAAGGGACTTTTTGGTTTTACTAGTAATGCGACCGGGTCCCAAATGGACTGCCAACGTATCCCACTATGGGAAAATCAGGTCATTGCATAGTTCATATGATAAAAGATGTTTTGATCTTTCCTATCTATTACAAAACGATTACAAGCAAAGGGAATAACTTAATACAAATGAATGTAAAACGATTACAAGCAAAAAGTGCTATTATAAACAGAAAAACTCTGTCTTCATGCATAGTAGCACTTGATTGCATCTGAGTTGGTTGGCTTTGGCTACTCTTGTCTGTCCATTTCTGCCAACACTCATCGTTGCTCCTCCGGAAAGTACTTTGTGGACCATATAAGGACCTTGCCAGTTGGGGGCGAACTTCCCTTTGTATTCATCTTGATGTGGAAAAATTGTTTTAAGCACCATTTGCCCAATTTGAAAAAGTCTGGTTCTAACTCACTTGTTAAAGGCTCTTGCCATTCTTTGCCGGTACAGTTGACCGTGACATACAGCAACCATCCTTTTCTCGTCAATTAGAGCCAATTGCTCATATCGAGCTTGGGCCCACTTTGTCTAATTCTGCTTCTTGAATGATTCTCAGGGAAGGTATCTCAACTTCAGCTACTTCAGTTCCATAGACCAGCAGATATGGAGTTGCTCCAGTCGATGTTCGAGCCGTAGTAAGGTATCCTAGTAGAGCATAAGACAACTGCTCATGCCAACCTTTATTATTATCAGTCATTTTTCTCAATATCCTTTTGATATTTTTGTTGGCTGCTTCTACGGCTCTATTCATTTGCGGCCAGTGGGCTGTCGAGTTTCAGCGGGCAATCTTGAATTGCTCACAGATATCCTTCATCAGATGGCTATTCAGATTTGCTCCATTATCCGTTATAATGGACTCGGGTATACCGAATCGGCATATGATGTGATTTCGCTCGAAGTCAGTTACCACTTTCTTTGTTACTGATTTGTGAGACGTTGCTTACACCCACTTGGTGAAATAGTCAATGGCAACTAAAATGAACCGGTGGCCATTTGAAGCTGTGGGTTCAATGGGTCTAATAACATCCATTCCCCAAGCAACAAAAGGCCATGGTGAACTCATAGCATTAAGCTCACTCGGAGGGACCTTGATTAGATCACCGTAGATTTGGGATTGAAGGCACTTTTGCACATATTTGCAGCAATCACTTTCCATGGTCATCCAATAGTATCCAGCTCGTAGAATCTTCTTTGCCAGTACAAATCCATTCATATGGGGTCCACACGTTCCGGCATGTACTTCTTCTAGAAGTTTGGTGGCTTCGCCGGCATCTGCACATCGAAGTAGACCCAAATCCGGCGTCTGTTTGTATAGGAAGAAGCCATTTTCCATTCTTCGGATGGTCTTCTTTTGTCCATTTGTAAAGTTTTTGGGATATTCCTGTCTTTCCAAATACATTTTGATGTCGTTGTACCATGGTTTGCCATTTGGCTCAGCCTCCACGTGGCAGCAATGGGCATGTTCTTCTTTCAGACTTATCCTTAGCGGGTCGATGTGACTACTTTCAGGATGTTGGATCATCGATGCTATTGTGGCTAGTGCATCAGCAAATTCATTCTGAGCCCTCGGCGTATGCCGAAATTCAATCTTTCTGAATTTCTTGCACAATCTTTGTGCCAAGTTCACATATGGTAAGATATTTTCATTCTTAGTGGCCCATTCGCCTTGTACTTGATGAATTAGCAGGTCGGAATCTCCAATGACCAATAATTCATTGATTTCCATATCCAGTGCCACTCTGAGACCTAGGATGCAGGCCGCGCATTCAGCCATGGTGTTGGTAAAGCAGATTTTGAGCTTAACGGCCATGGGGTAGTGTTGCCCATTTTCTGATATCAAGACCGCTCCGATTCCGGAACCTTTGTAATTTACAGCTCCGTCAAAGAACAGTTTCCAGCCAATTTAAGATTCTGCTGCTTCTTCTTGTATGACCAAAACCCCTTCATCTGGGAAATGGGTGCGAAGTGGTTTGAGCTCCTCATCCACCGGGCTTGCGGCTAGTAAGTCAGCAAAAGCTTGTCCTTTGACGGATTTTATCACAACCCAATTTAGGGTGGCGCGGGCACCTACCTTTCCCTCCTCGGTAGGCGAACCCTCAATCAACAACACATTAATCAAGTAAAGACAATTTGAATATTCCAATAACTAAGTACAATTAACAGCGGAAATCAATTACCTAAATAACTCCAATATTGAATATATTTACAACCGTTAAATAAATAAAAAGTCTTTTTAAGTTCCCACGACTTGGTCTAGACTAGTACAAGAGCGACTAAATGATACGGATTACAACAACACTATAAGACCCAACCTCCGTCCCGAAATGAAGTGGGAGGAGGCCTTCAGATTAGGTATCGCACATCACCGAACATGTTGCAATCAATCACCTGAAACACTCTATACCCAAAAAGGGTGTAGCAAGAGCAGTATCAGTACAATCAATGAGTACTGAGTAAGTATCATAGGCCGACAATTGTTAGAAACACATATCAGTAAAAGAAGTCACAAATAAACATGATCAACAACTAAATCAAGTCCTACGTCTATTTACCGCACAATATCACACCAAGACCCTTAACTCATTCACCTTCTGTTAATAACCACAAGCCAGATCCACAACAATATCATGACAATCATATATCATTAATACCATTTGTTTTTAGTCTACATCCTTTAGAGGCCAAAATACAACTGATCTTACGAGCGATCCACAAGACAATCAACCTTGTAAAAGTCACAGATAATCGAAGACAAGTATACATCATCACCTAAGTAGCATCTAATCCCAATTGTTCCAAGTCTCAATATATCAATCTGAATCCAACATCACAAGTAAACACCAAATCATCTCAAACAAGCCATAATGCAATGCAATGATGTATGAATGCAATGCAATGTCATGTCGATGCTATGTACACATGTACTTCGGATGGAAATATCAACATCTCGGTAGCACAACCAGTGTGACTCGTGAAGTCTAAGTGCCACCCGTCCCGGATCTTTACCCAACAGACGGGACCCCGAATCTTTGCCCATGGGGGGATCTCACCGGCACCACTCTGGGGACCCGCGGAGTCCATGCACTCACTCAATCAATGATTCCAAAACTAACATCGGGTATCAACCATCTCACGTCACTCAAGTAAAACCGAGCCCAGCTCATCAAAGTGTTTCATCAAGTATCATCAGTATCTCAACAGTATATCATGAAAAATGAGAGTGCGTGCAATGCATGTATCATCATCAATAATCATGCTCCACATCACAAGTACCAATAATAAATCCGAATCACAAACACCAACAATGGGTGCGCCAACAATATATCAAAGTCACCAATACCAACATGGGTATGCCAACACTATCATCAATATCTAAACAGGTCATACAGAATTCTATCCACGTATCAAGGTCAAATCAAGGTACCACCATAACACAAACAAGTTATAACAATAATTCTCAATACCAATTACTCACTCGTGGCATCAAGCCAGCACAATAAATCAAATCAGTCGCAATACAATATTACCGCTCTTCCTTTATTAGCCTATTAGCTTAGTAAAAGTAAATTCACCTCCTACTCACAAGGCATTCATTCCTACTCAGTTTAGAACTCAATCGCAACCATTGATACATTTTATCCTTCCATTTATCAACTAGATTCGCTATTAATAACATAGCACACTTAATCACATATTACGAAAATTCTCATCGTGAGACACAGAAATAGGTATCACCCACTACTCCTAAGTCACATAAAATCCACCGGTACTCACGAAAACCAAATCAAGCATCCTAAAGAATCTATAGGCCACAAGCCCGAACATACAAATCACACAACAATACCATCCTAGGATTCCATCCCAAATATCTAATTCCTACATATGCATTCTCCGTTCCTTCTAACACATGAATATGTGAAACTAACTGGGGTCTACCGAAAGAGAAGCCGTAACCTAGCTGGCAGCCGAACAGGTGCCACGAACCCATATCTTGTTTCGTCTTTCAAAGTGTCTCCAAACAATCAAACTCTATCACATGTGAATTGCATGTAAGAAAACATGAATAATGATACCCATAATGACTATATTCTATTCGGGTCAAAAATCCACTCTTTAATTTAGGAAAACGGGACTCAAGGACAAAACGGGAATTTTATGACCAAAATACCAAATTCAATACCAAAGGGTCAAAACCCATTAATTTAATCATAGGAATACTCAATTAATTCTCAAATTATCATTCATGTGAAAACCTCCAAATTTGGGTCTAAGAACCCTAACTTTAATCCCACAATTTTATCACTAAAATGGAAGATACATGTTTACATAGTTTATAATCATCAACTCCATGCTTAATGAAGCTAACCCAACCAATAATACAAGATTCTAACACCAAGAACTCATCAGGGAGAAAACCCATAAAAACCCTTCTTTAAATCTTAAGTTTTATTTATTTATTTATTATTATTTTTTTAATGAAAAATATGAATCTAGCTAGTTTGTTCCCAACATATTCAAGCATATTCAACATTAATCTTACTATTTAGGAAGATTCTAGGAACCAAAAATGATTTAGAACTTAACTCAAGAACCCGTTTGAAGACCCATTTGATTCTATGGATTCTAGATTATGCTAGATGATTACGAGAGGTTAATGAAACCATAATAAGGTAGGAATGTTACCTTAGGGAATAAATCACTTGAAAACCCTCCAATTCGCCTCCACAAAGCTCTCACGTCAGAAAAGAAATAATGACTAGGGTTTTGGGGTTTTAAACTTACAAAAACTGCTCGTTGACCGCTCCGGCACCGCCCCCGGGGCCCCGAGCATGCGGACCAACTAGGCGGTCAAGGCCGGGGAACTCACCCCATTCTTGCTACAGCGGCAACCACACAGCGATGCCGCTACAGCGGGCCCCAGACACTAGAAACTTTTCCCAAGTTTCACAATTTCATCCCGAAATTCGACAATCACCCAAGGCCCGAAACTATTACACCATGGAAATTCCAAGTCGGTTGCATTATGAGTAGACTAACGTAAGCCTAAAGTGGACATGAAGTCCTTATAAGGTTAAGGAGAGTATTTGGGAGCTTTAAGTGCGTACTTTAAGGTTTTGGAGTCATATGAATCGCTGGAATTAAGTTCGTCGAAGGAAGTGGAAATTGAGTCATGTTTTGGGAAGATTTTGCGTCAATAGAGTTATACCTTGTTTAGGAATGTCTTGAGGGGGAGTTATAGGTCCCCTTAGATGGTTAATAAAGTGTTACACAAGTGCCAAAAAGGTTCCATAAGGATTGGAAGTCATACGAATCAAAGCGAGCAAGTTATCGGAAGGGGCAGTTTGACGGTCCATTTGACGGACCATAGGGTGTTTGACGGCCCGTCAAATGGTGAAACCTCCACTTTGAAATAGTCATAGCGAGGCCTGTTTGGCTGGGTTATTTGACAGTCCATTTGACGGACCGCAGGACATTTGACGGTCCGTCAAAGTGGCCATCAAATTTCCCGATGAGATTTTAAGTGACACTTTATATATTTCGTTTTACCTTATTTGGGTTCATTATTTCCCCAATTCAGATCCTATAGCTCTCCAAAACCCTCTCTCTAAGTGTATAAACTAATTCACACTAAATCCAAGAGGATCAAGAGATTCAAGTGCTAGGAAGCTTACTAGGGTTTGTGAAGCTCAAGCTTTTTTTTTGGTGTTGATGTTGGAGACTTCACTTTAGTGGAGTAAGTTGATCCAAGGCTTGTTCTTTTGTGATTAAGGTATGTTTTTACATCTCTTGCATATAGTTAAGGTTGTTTGATTGTTGTACCATTTGGTTGAAGGAAAAAATATGAAAGGAGAGTTCAAGTATGAGTGTGGGGATATTTTGAGTTATAAATTAACTTGAATTATAATTCTTGGCATGTTATGAGTATAATCTTATTAAGGGTGATAATAGTGATGATGAGGAAGTGATGAATACAAGCGCATATGGTGTTGTGTTGCAGTTATTGTTATAGGTTGATTATGAAAGGGAGTTTTAGGGATTGAATGAAGTCTCTTAATTATGGTATTGTTAATAATGTCATTGTTGATTGGGAGTTGTGTTGGAATTTGGTAGAAGTAGATGAAATAGGGGAAGTGCTGCCCAATTTTCGCTAGCTCATGGATTATACTAGTTTGAACTTAATAGTGTCTTTGAGACCTAACCTTGATATGAACCCTCTTGAATGTAGATTTCTCGGCCTTTGGAGAAAAATGTTAAGTAGTTAAGAAGACATAAAGGTATGTAAGGCTAATCCTTCTTTCTTGAGGCATGATCCCATTGTTGTACACATATACATGAAATTCACCATGTCTTCCATGATGCCTCCATTCCTAGAAACGCTAAAAGTCATAGTTATTGATGCTCTTATGATACTATTGATCTCGTCCAACAAACGGTTGGTCTTTTAAGGAAAGATATAATGGTGAGAATAATGATGTTGCTTTTACTTGTGTAAATATATATATGTATATATATATATATATATATATATATATATATATATATATATATATATATATATATATATATCTATAACACCGAGCCTATATGGCCGGGTACGATATCTATCGCGTGCACGCCACCGATCAGTTTGGGTACGGATAACACCGAGCCTTGTCATGGCGACCGGCATGACGGATGTCACCGAACCTACATGGTCGGGTACGGTATTACTTTATATATATGTATATGTATGGAATGTCTTCTTTAGAAAAGGATAAGTAAATATGATGAACGTCTCAAGAGGTATAAGTGGTTCTCCTATCTTATGTTATCCTTCATGTTTTTATTATGTTACTACTTATGCCTTACATACTCAGTACATTATTCGTACTGACTTCTTTTTGTTTGTGGACGCTGCGTTCATGCCCGCAGGTAGACAGGGAGACAGACCAGACCAGTAGGCTGCTTCTTCAATGATTGCATAGAGGTGCTCCATTTGATCCGGAGTCGAAATAGTTGGTATTATTCTTTTGGTGTACATACATGGGCATGGCGGGATCCTGTCCCATCTTTATAATGTTACATACTCTTTCTAGAGGTTCATAGACAGCTGTGTATAGCTAGACGTCTCTTAGCCTTGTCGGCTCATATTTTGTATATCATTTTGGTAGGCTTGTCGGCTTGTGTATATCTATATGGGCATGGTTATTGATGTTGCTATAAAAGTGCCTTAGTTCGATGGAATTTGTATTATTGATGCATAGAAATTACGAGTTAGCCATGTGGCTCACCTAGATATGATCGTGAAAATATGACGAGAGGTGCCCAGTGGGTTAGCTCCTAGTGCCCGTCATGGCCCTCCGGTTGGGTCGTGACAAAAGTGGTATCTGAACAGTTCGTCCTAGGGTGTGTCTACGAGCCGTGTCCCGTAAAGTCTTGTTTATGGGTGTGTTGCGCGTCACACTTATAAAGAGGAGGCTGCGGGCATTTAGGAATGAATGACCTTCTTCTTCATTTTAGATCGTGCGATAGAGCCAAGACATAAGAATTTCTCTTTCCTTAACGGTGTGTTATGTTTTTAGCGATGCCTGTAAAGAAAAAAGTTACAACAGCCCAAAAAGGCAAGACAGTGGTAGGAAAGCGGACTGAGAGAGTACCGCCAACAGATATAGAGGAGGGTGAGTCCTAGAATGAGGTTCCATCTCGGTCCTCTCATACTCTGCACACGTTCGAGGAGCATGAGGGAGCCTCGGCTCCCGATACCCGGCACCCGGTTCCTCTCCACTCGCATGCCTTAGGCCAAGAAGTGAAAGAGGCTATTCATTTGCTGACTCAGTTAGTCGCCGCTCAGGCCCAGCGGCAAGGTACCGGTCATGGTGATAAAGCAGTTAGTGCTAGAGCCCTTGATTTTATTAGCTTGAACCCTCCAGAATTCTTTGGGTCAAAACCGGATGAGGACCCTCAAAGCTTTATTGATGGAATGCTGAGAACACTTCGGTTAATGCATGCTTCGGATATCGAGTCGGTAGAGTTGGCCTCCTATAGATTACGGGATGTTGTGGGTTATTGGTATACAGTTTGGATGTCTTCTAGAGGAGTCAATGCACCTCCACCGGTATGGCAAGAGTTTGTGGATGCTTTCCTTCGACATTACTTGCCACCCGAGGTTCGACGGGCTAGAGCTGACAGGTTCCTGAATCTTAGACAAGGAAATATGAGTGCTCTAGAGTATAGCCTTTGCTTCAATTCTTTGGCTAGGTATGCTCCGGCCATGGTAGCGGATATGGAAGACCGTGTTCATCCGTTTGTGAGTGGCTTAGGGACACATTTGATGGATAAGTACTTGACTGCATCACTTCAGGATGGTATGGATATTTCTCGCATTCAGGACCATGCCCAGAATTTGGAAGAATGGCAATAACAGCAAAGAAGTGAGTGTGAGCATGATAGGGGTTATAGTAAGAGGGCTAGATCTTCGAGTCCGACTAGTGAGTTCAGAGGAGGGCAAAGGCAGCAGTATTCAAGGCATTCAAGCCATTCCATGACTAGTGCATCTCCACGATTTGCGAGCCAGAGATTTGATAGACCTATTCACTCCGGATCGAATCAGAGTTTCGGAGCTTCGGGTTCTCAGTAAAGGGGTGACTCAGGCCAGGCAAGACCACCCCTACCACGATATACTCAGTGCGATAAGCTACATTGGGGACAGTGTCGATTAGGTTCAGATGTTTGCTATGCCTGCGGTCAGCCAGGCCATATCATGCGTGATTGTCCATTGACAGATGATAGTGGTAGGGTCCAGGCCACAGGGTTAGCAACTGGTTCGTCATCATCTATACGCCCTCTGGGGCAGGGCTCACAGACACTAGTTGGCCATGGTAGAGGTAGAGGAGGAGCGCCCAGTTCTAGTGGTCCTCGGCCGATTATGCTCCGGCGGGACGACGGATCTTCGAGTCCCTCCCCCGATGTTTTATTCTGCGTGTATTATCGGTATTTTCTCATGATGCATATGCATTGATTTATCCAGGCTCTACACTGTCATATGTTACTCCTTATATTGCTGGTCGATTTGGGGTGAAACCTAAGTCAATTAAACCTTTAGAAGCATCTACACCTGTTGGTGATCCGATGATAGCTAGCCGGGTATATAGAAATTTTATCGTTGTGATTTGTGATCATCGTACTATTGATAATCTACACGAGTTGAAAATGGTGGATTTGATGTTATTATGGGTATGTATTGGTTGGCTTCTTGCTATGCCAATGTTGATTGTAGAACAAAAATGGTTCGCTTCAGCTTCAGGAGGAGAACTTTGAATGGAAGGGTAAGACAGCGTCTCCGAGAGGTAGGTTTATTTCCTATCTCAAGGCAAGAAAGGTGATTGCTAAAGGTTGTATTTATCATTTAGTCCGAGTTCAAGATATAGAAGCCAAATCGCCGGCCCTTCAGCCTGTTCCAGTAGTGAATGAGTTTCCGGATGTATTCCCAGATGAGCTTCCAGGCCTTCCCCCAGAGCGAGAGATTGATTTTGCTATTGATGTGCTATCGGATACTAAACCCATATCTATTCCTCCTTATAGGATGGTTCCTGCAGAGTTGAAAGAACAATTGAAGGACTTGCTTGAGAAAGGCTTTATTAGGCCTAGTTCATCGACGTAGGGAGCACCTGTGTTGTTTGTAAGGAAGAAAGATGGCTCCTTGCAAATGTGTATTGATTACAGATAGCTGAATAAGGTGACGATCAAGAATAAATATCCGCCTCCAAGAATTGATGATTTATTTGATCAGTTGCAGGGTGCTAAATGGTTCTCAAAAATAGATTTAAGATCCGGCTATCATCAGGTAAGAGTGAGGGAGAAGAACATTCCAAAGACGGCCTTCAGAACTAGATATGGTCATTTCGAGTTTCAGGTAATGTCGTTCGGATTGACTAATGCACCGGCAGTGTTCATGGATTTGATGAACAAGGTGTTCAAGCCCTTTCTAGACTTGTTTGTGATTGTGTTTATAGATGATATCTTGGTGTACTCACGATCCGAGGTAGAGCATGCAGATCATTTACGTACTGTCCTAAGAGTTCTTCAAGCCCGGGAGCTATATGCAAAATTTTCGAAATGCAAGTTTTGGTTAAATTCTGTGACTTTTCTAGGGCATATTATTGCAGCTGATGGCATTCGGGTGGATACCCAGAAGATTAAAGCTGCGAAAACTTGGCCAAGGCCTACAACACCTATGGAGGTTCGTAGTTTTCTGGGTTTGGCAGGTTATTACAGAAGATTTGTAGAAGGCTTTTCTTCTATTTCTGCACCATTGACGAAGCTGACTCAGAAATCAGCTAAATTTCAATGGACGGATGCTAGCGAACGCAGTTTTCAAGAGTTGAATAGATTGACTTCGGCCCCGAGGATCGGAAGGCTATGTTTTCTATTGTGATGCTTCAGGCATTGGGTTAGGATGTGTGCTGATGCAGCATGGTAAGGTGATTGCTTATGCGTCAAGGCAATTGCAAAAACATGAGAAAAATTATCCAACCCATGATCTTGAGTTAGCTGCAGTGATTCATGCATTGAAAATGTGGAGGCATTATTTGTATGGTGTTCATGTTGATATTTATACGGATCACAAGAGCCTTCAGTATATTTTCAAGCAGAAAGAGTTGAATTTATGGAAAAGGTGATGGTTAGAGTTGTTGAAAGATTATGGTGTTAGCATTCTATATTATCCCGGGAAGGCGAACGTCGTAACCGATGCTCTTAACCGTAGATCTATGGGTAGCTCATGTGATGTTCAGCAAGAGAAAAGAGAGTTAGCTCATGAGCTCCAATGCTTAATGTCACAATGACCGTAGCCATGACTAAGTGCCAGGCCGGACACTCGTATACACACACGTTAGCTATAATCGGCCCACAACTAGCATGATAAGGAACTTATATATAAAAGGCAAGACGTACGTCTCAAAAACTCGCATACATATAGATATATCATAGCAACTCTGTCTCCGGAGTTACAACTTTCAACGGATAATATCGCACATAAGCCGATGCTATCATAATTTAGTGGGAACGTCCCGGCGGCCAACACGAGCGAGAAGGCTACCATAACACACAACTTCCAAAACATATATATATACGCAAGCCGACAAGGCCGCCACTAAGAATGGAACGCCCCCAAAACATAAGTCATACGGTACACAATCGAACAAGAATATATATACAACCCACACATGTGTCTACGGACCACCAAGAGTAACAACAGTCATGTATATGACTCGGACAAGGCCCCGCTCGTACCCCCGGATGAACACATGTATACAATAAGAGGATTTGTACCAAAGATCTAGGCTCGGGACATTGCAGAGCACTGCTCCAAGATAGCCGAATAGATACCCTAAGCCGGCGGATCACCAAAACGAGCCTCTGTACCGCGGCATAAAACGCCCCCCAGAAGCCAGCGGGGTCGCACGAGATATGTCGGTATATAAAGCATGAAATACAATGAGAAAGATCATAACCGAAATAGGGATTCCGTGAGACAAGTATAATAGTCAAGAAGTCACCGTACCTGTATCTTACGAATGAAATCATGCATATCATTATCATATACCGTACCCTACCATTATGGGACTCGGTGAATAAAGTCGTGTACACGTATACCGTACCCGGCCCATCATGGGACTCGGTGTCATGTCATATCATCATATCATCATATCATAATATCATCATATCATCATATAGCGTACTCGGCCCTCTAGTGAGGGACTCGGTGGATAATGTAGTAAAATGTGCGTGATAACATACCCGGCCTGGGACTCAGTGAAAGATGTAACAACCATATGCACGAGCGAGTGAAGGAGTAACAATATACAACTAGATCACCATCCGAGACTCAATCGACAAGTAGATTAACTAACACTCAAGTATCAAACGATAGTCATATTAGGGAAGTCCTCAGAACCATAGATATGTATCAAATCAATACAAGACAAACCTTATGAAAGTTAAGGACATTACTTATTACGTAATCCTTTAGGAATAGGAACCTTTATATATCATTTACTATCCAATCATACAAGACTCGAAAATAGCTCGACCACTTTAAGAATTCTAAAATCAAGAAGTGAATAAGAATCATAAATCATGCTCGAAACTTATGAATAGAATTACCCCGAAGCTCACATCATATCTTACTTACGTCGAAGTGATACGCCAAACGAAAAGAAGGATAGGCTGACATATACCGTTAGCGACTATCCGTAAATCCGTTTGCCTCGTCGCTCTTTTAGCCTATTTAATATAAGAGTAACGTTATTGTTAGTAACTATATTTTCTAGTTTAAATCCGTAGGCCGTCGCTTATAGAACTTATTCTTTAACTTATATGTCTCGTTTAGGGTTTTTCATTATTCAAGGACTTAACGAAAATCGAGCAAAGATTTCCCTATATATTCGCCTAACCCGACTTTTCTAATTATCCTCCCGTCATCACGTAAAAATACCAACAACAAGGATATACACATAAAATTTTCGCAACTCACTCCCATAACAATTCCAAATCCATTTCAACCCACGATTTCACAAACTAACAATTTCATGTATTTTCTTACTTCCGATTTCGTCCAATTCAATTTTAATAATTTCATTACAACTTTATTAACACAACTACACCATAAAAATAGGAAAATCTTACCACAATTTTCTCTGAGAATTTCTACTCTTAGTTGCTCCAATTTCGCAATTTCTTCTTCCTCGATTCAATATCCGATGTTGCTATCACCCTCCTTAAACTTGTAAATCACCTTGGAATTAAATCAAAGAAAATTTTTTTTTTTTTTTAAAACGACCATGGTGGTCATGGAACGATGAAGCCATAGTTGTCGCTCCCCTTTTTTTTTTGAATTTCTTTTTGGAAATGAAATGCAAGAAAATGAAATGTCTTCATCAACTTTCTATTTATATGCTTTGCTCTAAGAGGACACATGTCCCCCTCCTTTGTTAGTCACAAATCCTTTCTTGATTTTTATTTTTTTCTTTTTTTAAAATGGGGTAGGCCCACTTAGTAATTAATCTTAATTAATTTAATTAATCACTAATTTTTACTTAGTAATCTAATCACAATTAATTAATCCCTAACCTCCAATAATATTTCTATACCAAATAAAATTTATAAGCACTTGTGCATTAAAACAAAATCGGAGGTTAAAAGTCTCTACCTCGTATCCCAAAATAGTCTTGTCCTTAATTTATCGCGATTAGCTTAAAATATCCCAATGTACAAAAATACGGGATATAACAGTTAACTAGTCTAGGGGTTCGGGTAATGGACTCGAGCAATATGGGAGTTACCATTCAAAATTCAGCTGTCTCGTCACTAGTAGTTAAGGTGAAAGAACGCTAGTATGAGAATCCCAGACTAGTTCATTACAGAAATACACTTCCTCAGAAAAAAAAGTCATCCTTTGAGATTTCTGAAGATGGAGTTCTCCGATGTCGAGGCAGGTTGTGTGTTCCCGATGTTGCAGGATTGCTAATACGCTCAAATTACACCTAAATTACGGTGTAAGGCAGTCGGTGTCAAATATAGTAACCCAACTAGGTTGGGGTCGAATCCCACAGGGAATAAAGTGTGAAACAAATACTAATCATATATTTTACTAATCTCTAAAGACTTTAGTTCTATTTCGACTAGTATAGAAAAAGGGTTTTGGTTTGTATTCGCTATTTCTTTAAGTATTTGGAATTTGTTTGGATTAAAAGAACCAAAGTTGGGTCGCCTCGTGATTAGATGTTATGCTATGGGTATCAATATGATATATTTCTAATGGGTCGTGGTTTTGTATGCACTTAATCTCTAATGCACTTCCTAATATTTTTCAATAGTTATTCATGATTTTCTCAAAAATAGAAAAGTTGCAAATAAAACTGATTAAATATGCCAAGTAGAACTCTTCTTATCCCTAAGTGAGTTCATTAAACGAGGGTTAGCGCCCCGAGTCCTTATTATATTATTTGAACTCAAACCCTAGTTCATCTTTCCAAACAAAACTAGGATTTGTGCATAAGTGTTAGCAATCACTAACTAGCAATTAATATGAGAAATAATAAAATACATCACAACCCATTATATATATATATGCAATGTTAGACACCCATTACATAACACCCATCATTTGGGTCCACAACTTTGATTAAA
>NC_081349.1:50396389-50421919 GCF_029784015.1 Lycium ferocissimum | reverse complement strand
AAACCGATTTTTTGACCTAAATCCGACCCGATTTAAGTTCGTTACGATGCGGGACCATCGCGCAATGTTCTGCAACTCATGCCGCAGACTTGCGCGATTGGCCCGCGATGGGCCATCGCACGCGCCCCCACGCGCCTGAAAAGTCGGCGTGTCGAGGTTTCTGCACAGTGTTGTTAAAATGGACATAACTTCTTGTACGTAACTCCGTTTGGGCTGGGCGACCTACCGTTCAAAAAAAAAGCTATTTAAAATATCTACAACTTTTCATTGAGGAAGTGTTTCCAAATTCACAACACATTTTCATAAAAAATCGCCCAGAAGACAGACTACCAAAACTTAGGCGAATTTAAGACCTTAAGAACTTCACTAATCGTTTGACTTCAAACGACTATCCTCCACCGAATTCACCAAGAATGGATTCATATAGATAAAATATCATCTTAATACTAGATTTTTACATATTCACACCTAGTTCAAGTTTACGGGGTGTTACAGCCTTCCAGGAGGCCTTGGATAAGAAGATGGACCTGTCAGAAGCCTTGTTATATGCTGACGTAGATTTTGTGGCCGCTGAGTCTGCTATGGTGAACTTGCGATCGTCCGAGGACAGTAGCTCCAAAAGTGAAGGTCCAGGGGAGCCCGCTCTCCCACCAGGGTAGTCCGTCTCCCCACTGTGGTAACGAACACACGCTTCTCGTACTTCATTTATCTTAGGGCTTGCATGCCCTTGTTTTAATTCGCTTTTAACAATTGTGTTTGCTGGTTTTGTTTTATATCGAGGTCTCCACGAAGTCTGGTTCTACAGCTTCTTTTGCAGGCCTTCAAATTGTCTCTTGCCTCCGGGCCCCGGAGAGAATTTATATAGATTTAAATTTTGCCTTAGCTCCTGTATTCTCTTATCTTTTCAAAGGACACGGGGCGTAAATTCACAACTCCGAAACCTCAAAGGCTAGGGACGTATGTTTTTTTTTTGCTCTCTGCACCTTCGGGTATAGGTCGCCTGATCATTTAAGGCTTGTTGTTTTAAAGATACCCCTTACTAAATCGGAATAATTTTTGTCCGACTCGAACTTTATGCTGACTTCTGGACTAGTTCTTATGTTTTCTGAACTTACCTTCTTTGTAAGAAGTTTTTATCGTTATAAGAGAGGGCCCTTATTTCTTGATGCTTAGAAAAGGACGTCTCCTATTCTCTTTCGCACAAAGTTTTTCGGTATGGCGTTAGTCGCATTCGTTTAATGTATTTTTCTTAACATGGTAAAGATATTCACTTAACATGGCAAAAATATTCGCTTAACATGACACAAATATTTCATAACAGGAAAATTTCATTCATTTCCTTAACTTTAACTTGAGTTATAGAACTTCGGCTGCCATTTAGTATGGTTAGTACGATTACATACATGCGATTATTTCATCCGGACAGTCCCCAGTGATGCTGTTTAAATTTCTGAGCTGATTTTGTCCGGGCTATTTAAATTTCTGAGCCGTGCCCATAGTTGCTTTCTTTTCAATCTTCAATATATCCATATATGTAGCCCCCTTATGTTTGGAAGTAAAAATTGAGGTTCCTAATATTGTATAATGGCTTCGGAAAAACCTGATAACGGCCAAGCAGTGCTGCCTCATAAAAACTTGGCAGGAAAAACCCAATTGGGACAAAAGCCGGTTGAAGGAAAAAAGAGTGTAATGCCACTGGCCATAATTTTCCAGCTAAGCATAATATCTTTTGAGAAAATTAACATTCCAATTACTAGGGACCTGATTACCGTCTCTATCATCTAGTTTGTATGACCCTTTTCTGGCAATGCCGATCACCTTGTACGGGCCTTCCCAATTTGGGTCTAGTTTTCCCGCATTTGCCTCTTGTGTACTTTGCGTTACCTTTCGTCGCACCAAGCCATCGATTTTGAAATGTTGGAGGTTGATGCGACGATTGTAGTAGTGCTCCATCCGTTGTTTCTGTGCAACCATCCGAATGTACGCGAGGTCTCTGTGTTCCGCCAATAAGTCTAACTGCACCAACATCGCTTTAGCATTAGATTATTCTTGCGCCCAGTCGTACCTTGGACTAGGAGCTCTGACTTCTACCAGGATTAATGCCTATGCCCTGTATACAAGGGAGAAAGGAGTTTCAGCGGTACTGGATTTTGCTGTGGTTCTGTAAGCCCATAGTACCTCTTGTAATTTCGATGGCCATGCCCCTTTGGCATCTTCTGGCTTCTTCTTCAAATTTTAGATAACCGTCTTGTTCATTGATTCTGCCTGGCCATTACAGCTAGGATGATAGGGAGAAGAAGTGATTCTCTTGATGTTCAATTCTTCGAGAAAATTCGTGATCGTGGCTCCGACAAACAGTGGGCCGTTGTCACAAGTGATCTCTTTCGGTATCCCAAACCGGTAGATTATATAGTTCCAAATGAAGTCAATTACTTCCTTCTCTCGGACCTTTTTATATGCTGCTCGTCGCTCGACCCATTTAGAGAAATAATCGGTTACTATTAATACGAACCGTACCTGACCAGGTCTTGCCGGCAATGACTCCACTATATCTATCCCCCATTTCATGAATGGCCATGGTGATGTAACCGGATGCAACTCTTTACCTGGTTGATGTAACATTTGTGCATACTGTTGACATCTATTACACTTCCGGACAAACACCTTAGCATCTTTCTCCATTTGAGGCCAGTAATACCCAGCCCGGAGCAACTTCTTGGTGAGTGACTCCGCGCCAAAATAATTACGATAAACACCTTCGTGAACCTCCCCCATGACGTTATCCGACTCTTCAGGGCCTATGCATCTTGCCATCGAGCCGAAAAGCACTTGCGGTGAAGTCGGCCGTCAACAACACAATACCGAACTGCCTTGGTTTGCAAGGCCCAAGAGGCCTTCAAATCCTCTAGTAACTTCCCATGATTGAGGTAGTCCAGGAATTCATTCCGCCAGTCCTAAACCAGGCTTATGGAATTGACCTCATTATATCCTGATTGATCCAACGCTGAGTGCAGTAGTTGGACCACGGATTCTGAGTTCGGGCCCGTCGATTCCGTAGATGAGCCTAAGTTGGCCAATGCATAGGCTTCTATATTTTCTTCTCTCGGAACGTGCACCACTATCCATTCTTGAAACCAGGCAACAAACCATAGAACCTTCTCCATGTACTTCAGCATGCGCTCTTCTTTGGCTTCGAACACTCCGTGAACTTGATTTACCACCAGTCAGGAGTCACATTCTGCCTCAATGACTTCCGTACCCAGTCCCCGTGCTTGCTTGAGACTTGCAATCAAAGCTTCATACTTCGCTTCATTGTTAATTAGAGGCACGCCATTAATTGCTTGCCTCAAAACATCTCCTGTGGGGTACGGAGTACCACACCTAGTCCCGTGCCTTTTACATTGGACGCCCCATCCGTCTAGAGTGTCCAAACTCCGAATGCAGCCCCCTGAACTGAAGAAGGTTTCTTCTGAGCTTGGAGGCCACACCTGGACTAAAATTCGCCACAAAGTCCGCCAGGACTTGGGACTTGATTGCAGTACGGGGCCTGTACTCAATATCAAACTCTCTTAATTCAACCGCCCACTTTGTCAATCGCCCTGAAAGTTCGGGCTAGTGGAGCACGTTCCTTAAAGGGAAGGTGGTTACCATTGAAATCACGTAACATTGAAACTAAGGCCAGAGCTTCCACGATGCCGCTACCAAGGTGAAAGCGAACCTTTCCGGGGGGGGGGGGTACCGAGTTTCGGCCCCAAACATGACTCGCCTCACGTAACAAATAGTAAATTGCATACCTTGATCCTCTCGTATGAGAACAACACTTACCACTACCTCTGAGACGGCCAAATAGACCAATAAAAGCTCTCCGTCTTTTGGCTTGGACATGAGCGGAGGGGAGGACAAATATGCTTTGAGATCCCGAAGTCCCTGTTGACACTCTGGTGTCCACTTGAAATAATTCTTCTTTTTGAGAAAAGAGAAAAATTTGTGGCACTTCTCCGAAGATCTTGATATGAACCTACTAAGGGCGGCTATTCGGCCAGTTAGCCGTTGCACCGCCTTTACATCCTCCAGTGTGTTCGGAATATCTTCAATAGCCTTTATCTTCTTTGAGTTTATCTCAATTCCCTTTTGAGAGACTAGGAAACCTAAGATTATCTCAATTCCCTTTTGAGAGACTAGGAAACCTAAGAATTTCCCAGACCCGACTCGAACTCACACTTCTCAGGGTTCAGCTTCATGTTGTATTGTCTTAAGATAGTAAATGTTTCCTGCAAATGACTAATATGCTCCCCGATATGAAGACTTGTAACTAACATATCATCTATATAGACTTCCATGGTTTTACCTATTTGTTGTTCAAACATTTTATTTACGAGCATCTGATAAGTGGCTCCAACATTCTTTAATCCGAAAGTCATTACGTTATAACAATATATACTAAAATTAGTTATCAAGGAAGTTTTCTCTTAATCCTCTAAGTACATCCTTATCTGGTTATAGCCGGAGTAGGCATCTAGAAAGCTCATTATCTCATGTCTGGCCCTAGTATCGATCATCTAATCGATACTTGGCAGCGGAAATGAATCCTTCGGACACCCTTTATTCAAATCTTTTAAGTCTATGCATATCCTAAATTTATTACCCTTTTTCGACACCACAACTATGTTTGCGAGCCAGTCCAGATATTTAAATTCTTGTATAGATCCGACATTTAATAAACGAGCTACCTCTTCTTTGACAAACCTATTTAGGACTTCAGCTATGGGACGCTTCATCTGGCGCACCGGTGGGAAGCTGAGGCCCAGCCCGAGCTTATGGGTTGCCACATCTAAGGGAATACCTATCATATCCTTATGGGACCAAACAAAGCAGTCATTGTTATTCCTTAAATAAGTAAGTATTGTTTCCCTGAGCTCCGGGGTTAACCCGATGCCTAGGTACACTTTTCATTCTGGAAGATCCAGATGTAATGCAATCTGCTCAAGCTCCTCAGCCATGAATTTGGTAGCATCTGAATCGTCTAGTGGCTGGAAATACCTTGGGACCCCGTAGAAGTGATCTTCAACCTCCTCATGCCTCACATCGTTCTTGCTCTCTGCCGGTGCATGTTTATTTGCATCCGATGCGGGACCTGGGTCCTTTAATTGCTCTAGGACGGGTTTGTTTGGACTTTCCACTACCACGGGCTATTCTATGGCGAACATTTCCCTTGAAGTCGGCTGTCCCTCCCGAATCTGCCTGGTCCCATCCGGGTTGGAAATTTGAGCAACAGATGAAGCGTTGAGGGGACAACTTTCATATCGTGGAGCCAGGGCCTCCCAAAAACAGCATTGTACTGCATGTCGCCACCAATCACATAGAACATTGACAATTTTGTGACCCGACTTCTATAGGCAGATCAATCTTTCCCTTGGTGGTCTAGCTGAATATATTGAACCCGGAAAGCATCCTCGCAGCCTATATCATTTTCTCAAGAAGTCCTATTTCTTCCACCACATTCCAGCGGCAGATATTAGCAGAACTCCCCTGATCTATCATGCCCCGTTTGACTTGACAGTTACCAACGAGTACGATTTGATGACCAGAGCATCATTGTGCGGTAAGGTGACGCTTGCCACGTCTTTGTCAGAGAAAGTAATCACATCCTCATTTGGAAGTTCTCGAGTTATTTTTTCTCATGTTATCGAAATATTCATTTTTCTTGATGCAGTGAAGCTGGTTCTGGTGATCATAAATTCACCAAAAAATATATTAAAAACATATGAGAGAGCATTGGACGCATCCTTCTCTTTGGTGGGATTGACTCTGCCGTAATTGTTCCTCCCTCTTTCGCTCAGGTACTGCCAGAGATGCCCCCCAGCGATCATGTTAGCTACCTCCTCCCGGAGGTGTCTACAATCGGTGGTTTTATGCTCGGGGGTTCCATGAAACTCGTACCAAACTTTCTGATCTCTTGTGCTAGGGTCAAATCACAATGGCCTAGGAGGGCGTGAAGATGGATGGGTTTTCATCACATCCACCATTTGAGATTGGCTAATGGTGAAGCTATAATCCTCGAGTTTGGGGTACTCCGTCCCCTTCAGAGGAAGCCCAGCCTAGTTGTTCTTAGGCTGCAGCCCCCGACCATTCTTCCCAGAGTTGTCTTTCTTGTTTTCGTCGGGTTTTTCCAATGGTCAATAGCTGGACCCACCACTGGTAGTTTCTAGTTGCAGATAGGGTTGAAGCGATTCTTCGAAGAGTTTCGGTCTGGTCTGAAACCTCTGTCCACCTTTACGGAGGGATCTGCAGAGGGAGCCCCAGCAAGTCGTATTCCACCCGGATCTTGGACTCGTACAAGTTGTAGCTTGAAACTCCAGGAGACTTTTCTTGAGCCTTCGGGAAGCATCTGAACTCAAAGCGTTCAAAGCCCTGGTAAAAGCCTCTGCTGCCCACTCGTCCGGTACGGCTAGTAGCAGCATGCGTTCTTTCTGGAATCGGATGACGAAATCCCTGAGACGCTCCAATTCTCCATGAGCAATGCGGAAGATATTTGCCATTCTGGTTTTTACCTTCCTTGCACCGGCATGAGCTTTGATGAAAATATCGGCCATCATGGCAAACGATGTGATCGAATGTTCTGAAAGCTGGGAGTACCAGGTCAAGGACCATCAGGCGAGAGTCTCGCCAAATTTTGTGATTAGTACCAACTCAATCTCTTTCTCTTGCAAATCATTGCCTGTGACCACCATAGTGTAGGCCGTGATGTGCACCTGCGGGTCTATGGTCCCATCATATTTGGGAATATCGGGTGTTTTGAACCGCTTCGGGATCAGTTCTGGAGCTGATTCTAGTGTGTACGCCCGTTACTGTACTTCTTGGAGTTGGGCCCTTCTATGACCGGGGGTGCCCCAGGAATTTGACTAAGGCGCCTTTGAAACTCCTTCGCATTCTTCTCAGCCTTCTTGGCGATTTGGTCCATCTTTCCGGTGATCTCCCTCATGAACCGCTTGACTTCAGCTTGGAAGGGATCGTCGGGCGCAGATTCTCATTCTGGATGCGTCTCCATTCCTTCCCATAGTTTGCATGCTTCTGTCAGTAGCGTTCACATTGGCAGCAGTTGCAGGCGTGCTGGTGGGACCCACGACCCTATCCACCGGTACACCCATGAAGGCCTCAATAATTTACTTCAACCATTCCACTTCTACCATCGTCGAGTGATTTTGCCCCTTCAGAATCTAGATGGTTTCTGCCATAGGTTCTTCAGTAGGAACGCCATCTGTTCTAGTGTTGAGATTATGCTCTCCTTCTGTTGTTTCATTATCCACGTTTGGTGGATGCAAGCCAGTCATGAGAGGCTATCCATCTGGCCCCAGTGGGCTATGGCTGTCACGACCCAACCAGAGGGCCGCGACGGGCACCCGATGCTAGCCCACCCGACACCTTTTAACATACTTTCACATTACATCTAGGTGAGCCATGAGCCACATCGCTAAATCATACTTTTCCATCCATTATTCATACTAATTCCATTGGGCGACAATTCATTTATATCATCATTGGCAATTATGCCCATATCAATGTACATAAGCCAACGAGGCTAACAAAATAATCTCCAAATATAGGCCGACAAGGCCGAACACATCTAACCATATACACATGTCTACGAGCCTCTAAGAAGAATATGTCATATCATATAGGCGGGACAGGACCCCGCGTGCCGTAAATATGTACACAAAAATCGGTACCAAAGCCGTAGCTCGAATGAAATGGAGCCCCGCTATGTAGTCCCCGAGTAATGAAGCTATGGATCAAGTACGTCTCCCCACGGCCACTGCGGGCATGACGCGGCGTCCACAAACAAAAAAGGACGTCAGTACGAAGAATGTACTGAGTATGTAAAGCATGATCAACATCAATATGAAAGCATAATAGACAACATATGAAATAGCATAGGATAGGAGATAGTAGTATCATCGTCATAACACTTACTTGCTTTTCATAGGGACTTTCCATTTCTATCGCGTATCCGTGTACATACATCCATATCCGTATCCGTACTCATTTACATTTCGTATCCATTTTCGTATTCGTAGTCATATTTCCATTCATACTCATATTCATATCATATACATATCATATACATCGCATATACATAGCATACCCGACCATGAAGGTTCGGTGTTTCACATACCTGGCCCTACCAAGGCTCAAGGTCACACATACCTGGCCCTACCAAGGCTCAGGGTTATCCATACCCAACTGCAGTGGTGCGCGCGCTTTATATATATACATATTTACTATATTCTACCCGGCCATGTAAGCTCGGGGTTTCATAATAGTCATACATAGGCACATATACACATAAGCTCATAAGCATCTTTGGCATCCTTACCATCGTCGTTCATTACATCTATCCCTAGAGGATTACTCATCATATAAGGAATTTAGTATAATCGTAACATATCGAGAATTATGAGCTTGGTAGCTTTTAGAGATAGAACCATTTGGAGGATAACATAGACTCATAGAAGAATAAATATTTGGCCAAAGAACCATGCCTTATGAAAGAAGGGTTAACCTTACATACCTTTCCGTTCAACTATTCTATCACTTGCACGTTCTCCTTCAATGCTCACGTTTCTACCTTCATTAGAGTTATACTATCATTAGGAAATCGATGACTTAACATACATGACTAAAACTAGAGAAAATTGGACCGCATCTCCTTTATTTATACGACTTCCTCCATATTTTATATCAACTCCCAAACATCAATAATAACATTCACAACATCATAACAATAGCCTTTATTCACCTACATTATCCTTACTTCTCAATTCACTTCCAATCATCCATATTCATGGTCATAACACACGATTACGTTCATTCATATACGACATCTATCCCATGTTCTCAGTATCATTTATAACATGATTATAATCATAATACATCAAGAATCATGACTCAATCCAACCATTACTCAAGAGTGACACTATTCCCACATTCAAGACCCATTTTCTATTCCCTTCTATAATTCAAGTGTTTCAACTTTCAAATACCTTAAACAACATGGAAATACCATAAAACTTACCTTAGATGGTGTAGGAATGAACCTTGGGTGGAAACACCTCACTTAAGCAAAACCCTAGTTTCACCTTCACTTGGATTTCTTGTAGTCTTCTAACCCTTGGAAGCTTCCTAACACATAAACACTTGATTCTAGCCTTTTGATCTTTGTGTTCTTTTGGACTTGAGTGAAATGTGCTTAGAGAAGGGTTTTGAGCTCTCAATACTTGTAAAAGATGAAAAATGAAGTAAAAGAACCCAAGGCATCTATTTATACAAAAATTAAAAATCAGCCCGTTGGGTACTATACGGACACTTATACGGTCCGTACAATATTGTACGGCCCGTGTAAGTGGCCGTGGTTCACCAACCAGAAATTCATCTTCCTGCTGGGAGTTATACGGACCCCTTATACGGACTGTATAAAGTTATACGGACCGTATAAGTGGTCGTATAACTCCATTTCCCTAAAATGGATTCCGTCGTTTCGTTCGATCTCCAATCCTTATGGAACCTTCTTAACACTTGTTTAACACTTCATTAACTATCTAAGGGACGTTATAACTCTTCTCCAAAGCATCATTAAATCATCATTAACTTGGTACTCGTAAATCCTTTTCGATACATAACGTATACCTTGCCTTTTCTTGGCAACTTTCTTCCCTTACCTCGAATGTTTTTGAAATCTCAATTAGGATCATCAAATGCTATTTCTCACTTATCGAAACATCGTATACTTCGTGCTCTTCGTTAGTCTATTCACTGTGCATCAACGAAAAATTTTCCGACGTGTAACAATGACCCTGTTGGTTTGCACCGTTCGTGTTATCGTTAGCTCCTGTCATACTTGAAATGTATACTTAGGAAAACAAGAAGCTTAAAAAAGATTAGTAAAACAAACAATGGTCATAATGACAACCATAACTGTCCCGACCCCTCGGTGGGCGCTAAACTATTTACCCGTAAAACGGTTCAGTTAAATTTATAGACAGGCAGCAAGTGACAATTCCGGACTTAGATTTCTCCGTTTCGGTAAGGCCGTGGCACCAGAGCTTAGTAAGTATGACAATAAGATTAAAGTTTATGCAAAGAATAAGTGTGAGAACTCAGTATATTAGCTTTGTATCTCGTGTCCTTACAATGGGAATGACAATCCGTATTTATACTAAAAGCTAGGGGCACATATTCCATGTTTTACGCCGCTACCTATAATGAGCTTTAAATACATGGCAATAATGAGTAATGAAGAGGGTCATTAAGCATAATCAACCATATCCGTAACGCTTGAATTCACTCATACGGAAGACTGTTATGTTCTCGACTGGGGCTACTCTAATGCCCTACCGGGCTAGCGCTTTCTCCGGTACCATGGTACTTATATCGGTGGTAACAATGCTGACCCACTTTATGAGTTGTCCTCTATGCCACGTGTCCTGACAGCATTAGAACAGCTGTATTATCAGCTGTATTAAACTACTTATTTTGTTATGTTATTATTGTATTTCTCACATATCCAACTCCCTCCACTCCCCCCCCCCCCCCCCAAAAAAAACCCTAAAATAAAAGATAAATTAAAAGAACAAGAGCAAAACTACTCCATCTTGAATAGTTCAAGGGCAAAATTGGGCCATTTTCTCTTGTTTTTGAGCAACCGCAAGTAGGAAGGGTAGTTTTAAGCTATTCGGCTAGTTGTGGAGGGTATTTTTAGCCAAAAAATAATGGTGAGGATATTCTTTAGCCAAAAATGTAAAGAAGAGTAAAATTGAACTATTTCCAATAATTCAGTGATACTTTTTACCCTTTTCCATTCTCAAATGACGTATGAATTGGAATTTAGAATTAAGGTTACGGTCTTGAATTTGTGTCATACTTCCTATGCTTTGTCTTCTTTTCCTTTTTCCTTTTCGATGGGTGTGGGTGAAAAAAGCTACGGGGTGTGGTTAAAGATGGATATCTCATAGTTAGCTGGAAAAATTTATGATTTTTCTAGGATCTCAGAAGCGTTGGCCTTGTTGTTCCAATATAGATTGCAAGAATTTTTGATAATTAAGCTAGTAGAACTTGTAAGCATAATGAGCTTTAGCATTATACATTGCTTTTATTTGATATAATTCTTATAGCATCATAATTGATAATAATATCATATTATATCATATTTGGGCGGTGATGTTAGAATGTTGATCTTTTTTAATTTGTATTTTTACATGTTTGTTTGGAAGAACTTATCCCTTGCACAGATTAGTGAGTCTGATCCTCTTGTACTTTATTATAGTGCTTTGTAAATTTTGTATGTTTAATTTGAGGTTATCATAAGTTTAAAGTGTGATTAAGTTATGATACATATTAGAAATGTGAAATTAATTAAACCTTTTTGACCTTCTTTTTTCTATTTTACAAGCTGATGCGGCTCAGGACGAATAATGTGATTGGGACAACTCCCCTTCCACTGGACTCCATTTTACCATCATGGAGAATAAACAGGGTTATTATTTTGAGTGTGTGTAGGATATCTCAGTCAACTATTTCATTCCTTATCGTAGAGGTTCAATAGACATTACTTTTAGGTTGTATATATGATATGAATGCATGAACAATATATTTTTTGTGTAATTTATTTATTTATTTATTTATGTAATGTGTCGATTTAAAGGTTATAATTTCATGCGTTATTTTTAATTTTTTAACTGGCTTCAGCATTTGCTCATATGGCCGAGGTATATCATATAAGTTAAGTTCGCTCAGTGCGAGTAAAATGTCAAGTATCAATCAAATGACTATTTTAAAACTTGATATTTACTTTTTGAAGTTGTTTTTATGATTAATAAAAGTCTACATAGGCACTCTGTTTATTTCTTCTTTTGATGTTTTATGGTAACTAATCATTTTATATTAATCACCAAGTGACGCAAAACTAGAAACATAACATAGCAACATCCCCACTTGTTTTAGATTTGCGTCAATACATACCAATCAATAAGGGCTACTCCTAATCTCAACTAACCAAAGAGAGCTCACCTCCCAGATAGGGTATCTACTACCAATGATCAACATCTATATATTCTCTGAATTCAGCTAAACTAATCAAAACATAAGTTGCAGCTACTTAGCTTGAGCTTTAACAGCTGCTCTTACATTAATCACACATGTTATATCCTTTGCAAAGTTTTCTGCTTCTCTTTATAATTTTTACGAATTGACTTTCCTCTGAATTCTTCAGCAGCCAAGTATGTCTTTGGGTATGATCAGTTGGTGGAGCGTTTGGTCATTGGCTCCACTTTGTAAGTCTTCCCATGGTCTTTGTGCATACTCACACTCAGTAAATTGATGTTCTTTACTTTCATCAAACTTACCACACAAGACACATATGATTCACTTGCATCCCCCATTTGAGAAGTTTGTCCAGTACTATATTATAGTTGCCATGTAGATAGATTCACAAAGTGAATATGAATTATGATATGGCATCATTATTAAACATCATGTGCTTTCAGGAGATTTTAGGGCTTACTTCTAGCAACTATAGGTAAATATACTTTATTATAATTGTAGCACCTCTAGGACTAGAATTGACTAGCTTCATAATATTCCTTGGTTCTATGATTTTTCTCACCAGCCAACTGGCCTGTTGGCGAATGAAGGTCGCTTCCACGTTTTTCCCTTTTATATAGAATGTGTTGATTCATCTTATCAATAACTTATCTTTCTTATGATCAAGGTCCCAATACACCATGGCTATAATAGCTTTGTTCCATAGCTTTAGGTAGCTGAGTTGTAGGCCTCCTATTGATTTTGATAAACAAATCTTTTCCGAGCAATCAATGTCTTTTTGGTAATTACATTAGTGCCAGACCAAAAAAAAAAAAAAAAATCCTATAATGGGATTCAATCTCTTTGATAAACTTAACAGGCAGTAAAAAAATTTGGGACCAATAGAATTAGATACCAAACAAAGTTATTTTCACCAATTACATTCGACATGCATATGTAAGCTTCTTGGCTGTCCAAGAAGTAGTCCTAGCCACAACATTTTGAATCAATTGTTTCCATTGAAGAAGTTTGAGTTCTTTTGTTGACAGTGGGACCCCCAAGAACATGAATAGAAACTTACCTATGGTATAACCAAAATGTTGCAGAATATCATCTCTTACTACTGTCTACATTTCCAAAATAAACACAACTCTTTGTTTAGATTTGCCTGTAAGCTAGAGGCATGTGAGAACATATCAATCGCTATTTACGTTTTAAAAATATATATGTTATGTAATAGTGTAATGGATTGCAAATCACCCTCGAAAAACAAAAGTAAGTCATCTGCAAAACTGAGATGACTGATCATCTTGAGTTTAGCACATTTTGGGTGGTTTTTGAATCCTTTCTCTCTGTCTAGATCAGTGAAGCATCTGCTTAAGTATTCTATCTCTCTAATCCTCTTGCCATTACCTTCATGTTAATTGTTGGTAAAGACGTTGTAGATGATCTCATCAGAGAATTATGAAAATTTAGAATTTTTCTGTTTCACCTCTGTCAGTCAACTTTTTTCCTGTCAATGTTGTTAACTCAACAAACTTTTATGTTGTGTGCCATCCTTTGTCACTGCTGTAAAGTCTTTTATGTTGGAGTCCCCTAGCTTGATCAATTCACCCTTGCCTTTGTTGCATAATACTCTCCTTTAGAATGGACCATTTCTCCAGTTGATCAAGTGTTGTTTTCTCTCTAACTGGCAATGCATGTGTATTATATCTATATGGCGGCTTGAATCAGTTGGAGTTCAGCCTTTGCTAGTTCAATCTTTGTTGTGATCCCTCTATGGTGCTCATTATTCAACTTTCTCAATTTAGGCTTTAAGGCTTTCATCTTCTCCCAGACATTCTTCATTTTCCATGGTAACATTTGTTTTCTTCATCCTTCATGTACTATGCTAAAAAATAGTGAGTGATCAGCCCAAGCATTAAAGAATTTGAAAGTCAATTTAGCTTTTTCCTGGCTTTGTTGAAAAGTTAAGCTCATTGGAGAGTGACTTGAAATGAATGGATCTCCATAGTTAATGCACACATGCCCATATTGCATTATCCACTCATCATTTACAAATGTCCTGTCACGCCCCAAACCTGGGGAGGCATGGCCGGCAACCGGTGCCTTACTTGACCCCAAGCGTACTATTCTGTAACTATAAAATCTAGAGGTAACCCTCAACTTAGGCCGACAAGGCCGTATTTTCCGAATCATCTGAAGGGTAAACACATCCAAAAACCTGTACACATAAAAGTGCAGGCCGACGAGGCCGCCATAAATGTCTACAAACAGTAATACTAAAATGATCATATACAAGGGTGCCGGTAAGGCTGCCAACCCGACATACCAAATATACAGGACTTATCTACAAGCCTTTAAAGATAACAGCATTGTACTGTGGTCGGGATAGGGCCCCGACCTACCCATCATCTCTATATACACAAAAACTATACCAACTTTGGACCTGATAACTCCGGATAAGATGGAGCTTACCAATCAAGCTGATACTCTGCACTGTCTACTGGGAAGGCCTCTTTGCTTGTCTATCCAAACCTGCAGGTATGACATGCAGCGCCCTCGATAAAAAGGACATCAGTACAAATAATGTACCGAGTTTGTAAGGCAATTGAATAACTAAAACTGAAACTGATAAAGGAAATCAACTGAAATCTATAATATTGTGAAGGTATACTTACCTACTCTAACTCATCTTTTACATAATATTATATTAATCTAGCTAGCCAGCCACATATAGGGCTCGGTGCACCTCTCCAGCCATAAGACCAGGCATATCTCTTCAGCTAATAAACCGGGCATATCTCTCCGGTTAACAAGCCGAGCATATCTCTCCGACTAATAAGCGGGCATATCTCTTCGACTAAAAGCGGGCATATCTCTTCGATTAATAAGCCAATCATATCTCTCCGACTAATAAGCCGGGCATAACTCTCCGACTAATAAGTCGGGTATAACTCTCCCACTAATAAGCCTGCATAATTCTCCGACTAATAAACCGGACATAACTCTCCGACTAATAAGCCGGCCATATCTGTAAATATATAATGGTGGTACTGTATAACTTGTAAACATAACTCTTCTACTATTTCTACTGACATATAACAAACGTAGGATAAGTAAGTATTTCCTACGAGGGATAAGTAAGGAGCAGATGAATTCCGTGATACACTTCTGTACTATAAATTGATTGACTCTTTTGGTTATGGGATCATGCCAATAAAGAAAAGAAATAGCCTTTACATACCTTAGTCAACCTCCTATTCAACAACCAATAGAGCTTATCATGACGCCCCTTTGTCTACAATAACGAAAACGATAATACTGTTACGATTAAAGTGTCATAACTATCGCATAACGAACGACAACCGATTCTACGATAAGACGGACAACACCTCCCCTGTTTATATGACTTCCCACAAGTTACAACAGCCACCAAACAGCCCAAACAACAACAACAGTACTCATGATAAGCTTCTGAAACAATTCAACAAACACAACGAGTGGCAAGTTTGATTTACGATTAATGAACTCTAGTTCAAACCTTTTCTCTTTCTCCATAAACATGTTAATAACAATAAAAACAATATACGCATGTTACTCTCTCAATTTCCAGCCCCAAATATCTCAATAATAACTTCCAAAACAATTCAATATGCACAACAACTCACAACAAGCGGAAGCTTGCTATTCGATTAACAAGACTATAGCTTTAAACCCCTACTTCCTTCCAGAACTTGTTAACAACAGCAACCACAACATATTCGGTTTATTCCATGAATTTCCAGCCACAAAATACCATCATAACTATCCCAAAATACTCCACAACATTACAACAACTTTAACATAATTTCTAACTTTTTCTTCAAGGGTTTCCAACCAAAACAAACAAGCTAAGACTTGTACAAACTTATATACATGTAGAGAAGACATATCCTTACCTTAATCAACAAGAACAACCCTTACTTGGGCTTACTTAACTCTGAAGAACTCTATATCAACCACGAGAAGGAGAACAACAATCTAACATGTACCACGAGCTTCCTAGCATTTGATTGACCTTGTTTACCCTTGATTTTGCTTAAGGATGATATGAGGACCTTTAGAGAGTGTTTTAGAGTGTATATGAACTGGAGAGACTGAAAAATGAGGCTTCCAAGTCATACCACCTATTTATACAAGTTGAAAAATTCCATCGCCTCAAGTGGGTCCCAAACTGGTTGCCTGCGCAGTCTCGCGAAAACGCGAATATCTCTCTACTCCGATGTCGTATCGATAAACGATTTAATGTGTTGGAAACTAAACTCGTAGACCTTCAATTTGGTGGGTAGAGCACCTCCAAGTATATTAGGAGAAAAGCTCAGTGACATTATACCCAAATTTCAGTAGAATTATGAACGTGCCGTGCGATAACATTTGCTGACTTTTGTTTTACAACTTGCTTGACTTCAAAACTTAATATACGAATATTATATAATTCAAATTCTTGAAACTCAACCTCCTTAGCATATTAAGCACCCTAGTTTTATCCCGAAAGTTCAAGTTATAACATCCTGGATTCATTTAACCTCCAACCCTCACGATCCTTCTTTAATACTTGTTTTAACCCATCATTATCTTTGTAAAGGTCCTCAACCTCTCCGGCTCAAATTGATTCACTTACAATGCATTCTAACATTAAAGTACGGGGTGTAACATGTCCTGCCTATTCTACTCCATACTCTATGTCACGACCCAAATAAAGGATCATGGTGGCACCTACACCATCCCTCCTGGTAGGTGAACCAACCCCAATTTATTAATCAAATTTTAAGAGAAAAGGCCGAAGTTTAGGAAATGATATAGAGGGGGATACAAGGCTGTAGATGGAACCTCAAGGCTCGCCCTAAAACTCCAAATAAACTGCCTCGGGGTCAAAAGGGAGGCCCAGAGAACTCAGAGCGGTATCTGCACCCAAAAAGATGTAGCAAGTGTAGTGTGAGTACAACCACTAGTACTCGTAGGCATCATAGGCTGACAATGAAAGGAAAACACATATACAGGATATAAAGTTTGGAGCTAAACACTCATCACAACAATTAAACCTAACTTTACCAACTATTCCCAAAATTCCAACAACACACAACACACATAAGTACATAGCACATAGGACAGACAGAGAAACAGTGGAAATATGATGGTATGAATATAACACGATGCAATGTAATGGCTATATGTCAAACCTGGCACACACATGCTACAGGCTATGCCTCGTGGTCATGACCCATAGGGGACTTGCGAGGTCCATATACCTTGTTGAGCGTGTAACCCGATCCTTTGTTGTGGCATGCAACCCGATCCCACATGTATCTGTTACGGCGTGCAATCCGATCCCAAATATATATGTATTTGAATGAATGGATGCGTGCAATAATATCAAGTTTCATCAATCACATATGAGAAGCTGGATTAACATAAGTATTTCAGGTACGACTCAATTACTTCCACTCAAGCACTAGCATGGATCATTCCTTCACAATTCATACAAAAACATGAAGTGATGAGATAAACAAAATCAAATTATTACAAGTATTTATCAATCATGTTTCTCATGAACCACAAAAATAACAACCATACCAAACCAGTGAATTTAGCACCGCAACCATGCCCGTCTCACTCACTAAGTACAACAACAACCCACACAAATACAATGTATCCACCCAAGTGCTCATCATAGTCACTAAAGTGGGAACCCCATCACGCCCAATACCCTTTCAATTTATGAACAATATACGTTCTCCAATCGGAGTTTAAATATAAATCGTAGCCTACCTCAAAGCCGAGCGGGCACCACAAACCCTCAAGCCAAAGCTTTATCCTTCCAAAGTGCTTCCGAACGATCGAAGTCTAACAAACATAAATTTTATGTCAAAATATGGATCTAAGGATACTAAATAAATCGTAAAAGGATTCGGGTCCAAAAAGTCACCCAAAATCCAAATCCAACTCTGAAGGTCAAAATGATAATTTATTGAGAAATTGAACTTAAGATGATCAAATTAGTAACCTCTACGATTATACGAACCCAATAATACCAACATTCCTATACTTAAGTTGAAACCCATAAACTAACCCAAAATAACCAACCCGGAGCCCCAAGGGAAAAAACTGAAATTGAATTTAAAAACATGTTACCCACAGTCTACAAAGTCATAACCCTAAATTTGATGGGAAACTAACCACCATTAGGCCTTCAATGTCATTAATTATGAAAACCCCAAATTATGGAAAAACCCTTAATCTTATATCAAGAATCATGGATCGAATTGGAAATTCAATCTTACGAATAGCTTACCCATTGTTTAGACAATCTAAATTCAAAAGATCAAATAAAAAAGCCTAGATCTTGTCATTCAATTTCATGTACAACCTTCTCTTAAAAGTTGGGGTCAATCCCTAAGTTTTCTACCCATAAATCATGGTAAGAGTGATAAATAATGAAAGGAAACACTTGTAATCACTAAGATTGAGCATAGAATCTTATCCCCAAGAAGAAACATTAATTTGGAGCTTAGAATCACCCAAAACCGAGCTCCAGAACCTAAAATATTTGAGAATGAAGTTTTTTTTTGAAAAATTGGATTTAAATCGTTGTTCAGTGAATTCCTTCATCGCGATCACGAGGACACGTGACCCGGCCAAAGAATTTTGGCCTTCGCGAATGCGAGAGGGGCCTCGCAAATGTGAGGCTTTAAGCCTGGGTAGGCCTAATGCCACTTCTCTTTGCGAATGCGAGGAGGGCCAAGAGAACGCGACCTCGCGAATGCTGCCCCTCCCTCGCAAAAGAGAGGACGGCCACACTAACGCGACCTCACGAACGCAGTCCCTCCCTTGCGAACGCGATGAAGGAAACTAGACCTAGACACCAGAGATTTTTTGGTGTCTCCCAAACCCGGAACAGATAACCAAAACTCACCCGGAACCTCCCGGACACAAACCAAATATGTAGACTTAGTATAAATGACGCTACGAACTCGCTCGCCCACTCGAATTTTCCAAAAGAGAACGTTTTGAGCTGGGGTTGACTACGGTCAACTCCAAAACATCCAAAACTCATAATTCCAACCAAAGACCCAAATTACATCCTAACGCCTCGAGACCCGAACCAAAAGCTCAACTAAGTCACAAATGACATTTCAGACCTAATAGAATCTACGAAGCTTCGAAAGTGAAAAGAATACCCCTGATGTTGACTTTGGTCAACTCTTTCCACCTCTTCGACTTAAAAATCTCTAAAATCCTTAAAATACCCAAAATTCATCTGATTTCCTCGGGAAACGCACCACTTTTCCCCGCAAGTCATAAACTCCAAAATGGAACTACAGGAAGGGTAATAATGGTAAAATGCCTAAAACTGCCAAACGGGTCGTTACATCATATACTAATTAAACAAATATTCGTTCTCGAATAGAAAATAAATGAAGGGAAAGTACCTGAATCTATTAAAGGCCGGGGGTATCTACTTCGCAAATCCATCTCGATCTCCTATGTAGCCTCCTCGACTGGGCTGTGCTTCCATTGTACCTTTACTGAAGCTATCTTCTTTGATCTCAACTTCCTAACTTACCGATCCAAGATTGTCGTCGTCTGTTCCTCTAAGGACAGATTCTGATCAAATAACACCAAGCCCAATGAATTATGTAAGACCCGTCCGAATGGTATTTCTTCTGCAAGGAAACATAAAACACAGGGTGAACAAGTGCTAAACCCGGTGGCAAAGCCAACTCATAAGCTACCTCACCAACACGCTGGAGAATCTCGAAAGGACTAATGAACCTCGGACTTAACTTACCCTTCTTTCCAAATCTCATCACACCCTTCATAGGCGAAACCGTTAATAGAACTTGATCACTACCATGAACTCCATACCGCAAACCTTCCAATTTGCATATTCTTTTTGTCTACTCTGAGCTGCAAGAAACTTTTCCTAAATGAACTTCACCTTATCCAAGGAATCCCTTAATAAATCTGTACCCCAAGGCTCACCTCAAATGCATCGAACCAACTAACCAGAGAGCGATATCTCTTATCATACAATGCCTCAAATGGTGCCATATCAATACTCGAATGATAACTGTTGTTGTAAGCGAACTCTCCCAAGAGCAAGAACTGGTCCCAATGACCACCAAAATCAATAATGCAAGCCCGCAACATATCCTCTAACATCTGAATAGTCCTCTCAGACTGACTATCCGCCTGCGGGTGAAATGTTGTACTAAGATCCAACTGAGTTCCCAATTCCTTCTGCAAAGTCCTCCAAAAATGAGAAGTGGACTGAGTGCCTCTGTCCAAAATGATAGAAATGGGCACTCTATGCAATCGTACAATCTCCCTAAAAGGCCCTATCTCACCACACTCGAAACATGCCCTAGCAGCCATAAGCTGCTGAACTATCATATAAGATCTCGTGTGCCCTCCACGGTCTGATTGTCAGGAAAAAGAACCTTGGGATATCTGTCCCAAACTGAAACCATTGTGCCTGGTACTATACCCACTATGTCCAGAAGAACCACATCTTTGAAGTCTGGAGTGCTGATTGGATGGGACAACTGAAATGATACTGGGGGACTCTGTCATAATGTCTCTAACCTCTAGAAGAAGAGCCACTGAAACTACTAAACTTGCGAGCCCTCTTGTCGCCACTACTCCTCTATGCCTATCCTCGCAGTGACTCAACATCCTTGGAATGATCCACCACTGTCTAGAACATAGCCCTCGAAACTACTAGCTATAAAGTCGCCAATCAAAGGGGAATGATCAATCCCTTCACAAATCATCTCACCATCTCTGCCTCAGTGGGAAGTAACAATATTGCATAACGAGCCAAAGCGTGAAACCAAGATTCATACTCTACGACGGATAATCCTTGCGGCTCCAAGGCGGAGAACTCATCCCTCCTCCTGTCTCTAAAGCTATGAGGGATATACTTCTCCAGGAAGACCTGATAGAACCGAGTCCATGTTAAAAGAGGTGACCCGATTGGTCAGCAACCAATGTAGGACCTCCACCACAGCTTAGCATCCCCCATCAACTGAAAAGAGACATAATCAGATCGATGCGACTCCAATATCCCCCACTTATGAAGCCTCTCATGACAACTGATTATAAACTCATAAGCATCCTCCTGGGTGTACCATAGAAACAGGAAGGCACCATCCTAATGAAGTGATCGAATAACTTCTGCTCATCCCAGGTCATAGCTGGTGTTGACATTGTGAAGTTTTGATAATTAAAAAAATAAGATGACAAAGCAGATAAATGAACCAGGTTCATAAACCTGATCCATCCAGATATAACACAATTATATTTCAGAAAGAAGATTCAGCAAAAGGAGTAGCTTACTGTTGAAATAGAACAAGTGTGCAAACAAGTTCTATACTAAGAAGTCATCAAGTCACAGAGCAAAAAAATAAAAATAGAACAAGCAGAACAACATGATCACACAGATCATCAGGTGCAGTGGATGAATGACTCAGAAGTAATTAGTGGTGAAGGAGTGGAGAAGACCAGTTGCATACACAAAGGCATACAGATATATGAAACAGGTCTGTCAACATGTTCCAACCAAGATCTCAGAAGCAGTTCAATGGTAGATGAAGAATGAAAGATATTGGTGGAAAAAGTACATGAACATGTTCTATCTCAGACATTGTAGAGATTCAAAGACAGACGAACCAGGTGGATGAAACAGGTTCATGAACATGTTCCAAGGCAAGTCCTACATCAACTAGGATTTGCAGAATTATGGAAAGAACTTGGTGGTCAATTATGAAAGATTCCTTGCCATATTTGTAGGGATTAGTAAGCCTTCACCAAGTATTAGAAGCAGACTTAACAAAGCAAGAATCCAAATACTACACAAACCATATTACATGTCATTGACCGACTAGGAAAGGGTTTTGTGTCAACCGACCTATAGAGCATTAAGGGCTATATATATCCAGGTCTTTCCAAGAAAAAGCTTGCACACCCAGTAAGAGAGAATTCAGAACATTGAGTGAAGAAGATGTATTTAAGAAACCGGGGTTGCGTCCCTAGTAGAAGAAGACGGATTGAAGGACCTGTTCTACTAGATAATGTTTTTCAGTTCTTAAGTCTAGAATCTTGTATTAGGTTTGTGCTATCAAAGTGTATCCTTATCAGCTTATTTAGAAGCATAAAAAGTAGATATAAGTGTTGTAACTTCAAGTTAGAGTCTAGCTTGAAGATAGCTTGCTAGTCAGAGGTTGGGTAGCATGGTTGTTTTAAGAATTAGGTTGCAGAGTTTGTAACTTAATTTGCAGTTGGCTCATTGTAGTAGTGGAGTTAAAGTAAATCCGACAGGTCTGCAGGTCGTGTTTTTTTTATCACCTCTTGATTCGGGTGGTTTCCACGTAAAAATTCGGTGTCCTTTACCTCCATGTTTGATTTTATTCCGCAAACACATTTATAGGACAGGTTAGGTAACATGTTCTGTCCATAGGCAAAAAGTAGGTACACATTGGGATAGCCACCTAGGTCGTGCAAATTCAATAGCTGGCCTAGGGACTAGTCGAGGAGAAAAATCAAATGCTGGAATCTCATCAATACGGGGGCCTGAGCAATGGTGGCTTGTGCCTGCAGGTACGAAACGACTCTCGGAGTCTATCCTCCGGCTGCAGTGCGTGACCCAGTCGGTGTAGCCTTAAATGTGCCAGCCTGGGTCAAACCCTCAAGAAGGCTCAAAATGCATACCATAGCATCCTAAGCACTCGTGTAGCAATCTCTGGTGGAGCCTAGGCTGGCCCATCTCCTCCTTAAATGGCTCATCATAATAATCTAGCTCCATCTCAGGAGATGGTGATCTAGCACGGGAATGGTCGCCCTTTGGTGCTCTGCGGCGGGCGCTTTGCTCGATGGGCCACTGCCCACCTGCAGCCTCTGTTCTGCCTCAACCACATGTCACGGCCTCAGTCGTAGGAGTTGGTGCCTCATCCCTAGCAACTGTCGCACGTATCCTCACCATCAGTGAGATAATAGAATATGAATCAGATACCAATTTGAATAAAATACCACGAAACGAGTGAAATAATAGAAGCTTCCTAAATGTCCTATAGCCTCTCGAGGATGGGTACTGACGTCTAAGTACCAATTCGCAAGACTCTACTAGACATTGCCCTTGTACTCATTAAACCGATTAACCTAGGGCTCTGATACCAACTTGTCACGACCCAAATCACGGACCATGGTGGCACTTACACCGTCCCTCCCGTTAGGCTAACCAACCCCAATTCATAAATCAATTTTTAAGAGAAAAGGCTGAAGTTTAACACAATAAAATACTCCTTAATATACTTAGAATATGTAAATAAGTGCGGAAGTTACTTAACTATTACAATCCTAAAATCTAGCTTGAACTTGTACAAGAGCATCTAAATATTATTACAAGTCTAGAATTGAAAAGTAACAATTGTCTTGAAAGGAAGTAACAGGAAATGATATAGAGGGGGATTCGAGTAGTTTCCGCGATGGAATCGAAAGCCTCACCATTTTGAAACTCCAAATCAACTGCCTCGAGGTCAAAAGCGAGGCCCAGAACTAGAATTCGGAGCGGTATCTGCTCCCAAAAAGATGCAACATGTGTAGTATGAGTACAACCACTAGTACTCGTAGGCATCATAGGCCGACAACGAAAGGAAAAAACATATACAGGATATAAAGATTGAAGCTAAACACTCATCACAACAATCCAACCTAATTTCACCAACTATGTCCAATAGTCCAACAACACACAATGCATCTAGGACCATAGCACGTAGGACAGACAGAGAAACAATGGAAATACGATGGTATGAATACAATGCGATGTAATGTAATGGCCATATGTCAAACCTGGTACACACTCAATACGGGTTATGCCTTGTAGTCATAACCCATGGGGGACTCGCGAGGTCCATTTACATTGTTGAGACATGCAATCAGATCTCTTGATGCGGTGTGCAACCTGATCCCAATGTATATGTTACAGCGTGAAACTGATCCCAAATATATACATTGCGACATGCAACCCGATCCCAATATATTTGTTGCAGCATGCAACCCGATCCCAAATATATATGTATTTGAATGAATGCATATGTGAAACAATATCAAGTTTCATCAATCACATATGAGAACATGGATTAGCATAAGTACATGGACGACTCAATTACTTCCACTCAAGCACTAGCATGGATCGTTCCTTCACAATTCACACAAAAACATGAAGTGATGAGATAAACAACATCAAATGATTACAAGTATTTATCAATCATGTTTCTCATGACCCACAAAAACAATAACCATACCAAACCAGTGGATTTAGCACCACAACCATGCCCGAAGGCCCTAATAGGCAATCCCCATCTCACTCACTAAGTACAGCAACAACCCACACAAATACGCCGCTATCCACCCAAGTGCTCATCACAGTCACTAAGGTGGGCACCCCATCACGCCCAATACCCCTTCAATATTTATAAACAATATACGTTCTCCAATCAGAGTCTAAATATAAACAGTAGCCTACCTCAAAGCCGAGCGGGCAACACAAACCCTCACGCCAAAGCTTTACCCTTCCAATGTAATTCCAAACGATCGAAGTCTAACAAACAGAAATTCTATGTCAAAATATGGATCTAAGGATACTCAATAAATCGTAAAAGGACTCGGGTCCAAAAAGTCACCGTAAAACCCAAATCCAGCCCCGAAGGTCAAAATGGTAATTTATTGAGAAATTGAACTTAACATGACCAAATTAGTAACATATACGGTCATACAAACCCAAAAATACCCATATTGCTATACTTAAGTCGAAAACAAAAAACGAACCCAAAATAACCAACCCCAAGCCCCAAGGACAAAACCGAAAATTGAATTTAAAAAACATGTTACCCATAGTCTATAAAGTCATAACCCTAAATTTTATGGGAAACTAATCATAATTAGGCCTTCAATTTCATTAATTATCAAAAAACCCAAATTATGGGAAAACCCTTAATCTTCTATCATGAATCATGGATCGAATTGGAAATTCAAGCTTGGGAATAGCTTACCCATTGATTAGAAAATCTAAATCCAAAAGATCAAATAAAAAATCCTAGATCTTGTCATTCAATTTCATGCAAAACCTTCTCTTTAAAGTGGGGTCAAACCCTAAGTTTTCTACCCATAAATCATAAATCATGGAAAGAATGATAAAATAATGAAAAGAAACTTTAGTAATCACTAAGATTGAGCTTAGAATCTTATCCCCAAGAAGAAACTTGAATTTGGGGCTTGGAATCACCCAAAATCAAGCTTTAGAACCTAAAATATTTGAGAATGAAGTTTCTTTTTGAAAAAAATCGGATTTAGATCCTTTGTTCAGTGACTTCCTTCATCACGATCACGGAGCCTCCTCGCGATTGCGATGATCGC